>NC_057711.1:110422017-110454388 GCF_004010195.1 Chiloscyllium plagiosum | reverse complement strand
AGGAATCCTCCAACCACAAGGGATGAACTCGGGTTTCACCAGTTTCCTCATTTCCCCTCCCCCCACCTTGTCTCAGTCAAATCCATCGAATTCAGCACCGCCTTCCTAACCTGCAATCTTCTTCCCGACCTCTCCGCCCCCACCCCAGTCTGACCTATCACCCTCACCTTGACCTCTTTCCACCTATCACATTTCCGACGCCCCTCCCCCAAGTCCCTCCTCCCTACCTTTTATCTTAGCCTGCTGGACAAACATTCCCCATTCCTGAAGAAGGGCTTATGCCCGAAACGTCGATTCTCCTGTTCCCTGGATGCTGCCTGACCTGCTACGCTTTTCCAGCAACACATTTCCAGCTCTGATCTCCAGCATCTGCAGACCTCACTTTCTCCTTGTCAAAGGCCTTCTTGAAGTCCAGGTAGATAATATCCATCTGCTCTCCTTGGTCTAACCTGCTCATCACTTCCTCAAAGAATTCCAGCAGATCTGTCGGGCATGACTTCCCCTTGATGAAGCCATGCTGACTTTGCCCTATTTTACTATACACTTCCAAGTATTCAGAAATTTCATTCTTCACAATAGATTCCAGGATCTTACCCATGACCGAGGTTAGGCTAATCCGTCTAATTTTCCTTCTTTTGCCTTACTCCCTTTTTAAACAGAAGTGTCATGTTAGCGATTTTTCCAGTCCTCTGGGACCCTCCCTGACTCTAGAAATTCCTGAAAGATCACCACTAATGCCTTCACTATCTCTTCAGCTATCTCCATTAGAACTCTGGGATGTAGTCCATCTGGTCCAAGTTATTTATCTGCCTTCAGGCCATTCAGCTTTTGTAGCATCTTCTCCTTGGTGATGGTCACCATACTCAGCTCTACCCCCTCTCTTCCTTCAATTTTGGGATATTACTTGTGTCTTCTACCATGAAGACTGACACAAAGTAATGATTCAGTTCCTCAGCCATTTCCTTGTTCCCCACTACTATCTCTGTAGCGTCATTTACCATCGGTCCAATGACCACTCTTGCCCTGTATATATCTAAAGAAACTCTTACAGTCTTCCTTTATATTACTAGCTAGCTTACCCTCATATTTTATCTTCTCCCTCCTTATTTCTATTTTTTAGCCCTCTGCTGGTCTTTGTAAACTTTCCATCCTCTGGTTTTCCACTGCCTTTTGCTGCATTAAATGCTTTCTCTTTTGCTATTATGCTACCCTGACGTCCCTAGTTGCCTCAAGGTTCTTCATGGTTGCCTCATCCTCCCTGTACCATGCTTCGTTTTCCTCCAAATGAATCCCTGCTGCGTCTCCTGAATTACTCCCAGAAACCCTTGTCATTGTTGTTGTGCTGTCCTTTCTGCTAGGCTCCTCTCCCAGTCAATTCTACCCAGCTCCTCCCTAATGCCTCTATCGTTGTGTTTATTCAGTAGTAATACCATTACCTCTGATTCTATCTTCTCCGTTACAAATTGCAGAGGAAATTCAATCATATTATGATCACTGCCTCCTAAGAGTTCCTTCACGGAAGCTTAAGCTCCCTTATTAAGTCTGTCTCATTGCACAACACCAAATCCAATATTGCCTATTCCGTAGTGGGCTCCACCATAAGCTGCTCCAAAAAAAAAAATTCATAGACTTTCCACAAATTCCTTTTCCTGCAATCCACTACTAACCTGATTTTCCCAGTCCACCTGCATATTGAAATCCCCCATGAGCACTGTACCTTTGCCTTTCCCAAAAAGCTTTTCTATCTCTTGGTGTATTTTTGGGCTCAGCTCCTGACTACTGTTTGGAGGCCTGTATATGATTCCACCTATGTTTTTTTTTACCTTTGTGGATCCTCAATTCTACCCACACAAAGTCTACACCATCTGACCGTACTTTGTTTCTTACTATTGATTTAATTTCATTTCTTACTCACAAGCTAACCCCATCTTCTCTGTCCACTGGCCTATCTTTTCATTAGGATGTCTGTCCTTGAATATTCAGCTCCCAATCCTGATCCCCCTGCGGTCACGTCTCCATGATGCCCACCACATTATACCTGCCAATTTTGATCTGCGCTACAAGCTAATTTATCTTATTCATTATTCAGTTGTGGTGACATTGGAGACCTGACTCAAGGAAGGGGAAGTTTGGGTATTAAATATTCCTGGTTAGAGGATGCCCAGAAAAGATAGGACTGAAAATAAAAGGAACACGGGTGGTGTTTTCAGTCAAGGAGATTATTGCTGGAGAAAGAAAATGTCCTAGAGGGTTCAAGGACAGAATTGACTTGGCTTGAGCTAAGAAATAAGAAGGATATGATTACATTACTTGTTGCAATCTATAGATCACCAAAAAGCGGGAAGGATGTAGAGGAACAAATCTGCAAGTACGTTACAGAGAAGCGTACCTATCATAGCCTAGTTTTAATGGGGGACTTTAATTACCTATATAAACATTCTGGGTTAGTAATAGTGCAAGGTGCAGGGAGGGGTTACATTTGCACTCAGGAGCTGTTCCTACAGCAGTATGTGTCCAGCTTAGCAAGAAAGGAGACACTGCTAGATCTGCTTCTTGAGAATGATGTGGTCCAGGTAGATCAAGTGACAGTGGGTGAAATTTGACTGATGAATTATTGTGTCATAAATTTTAGGATGACTGTGGGAAATGGTTGATACAGAGTAAGAAATACCAACTGACAAATAGCCAACTACAATGGGATGAGACAGATCTGGGCCTGATAGATTGGAACCAAAGGCTGGTTGGAGAAACAACAGATGAACAGATGAACCTTCAAACAGAAGAAGATTTGGGCAGAGTCAAGGCATGTTCTCTCAAAACGGAAGGTTGGATAAATAAGGTGGGACCAACAAATCCAACACTCCCCAGAAAACAAAGGAGATAAAAATTCTGTTTAAGAAGAAAAAATTGCACCACTAATAGGTGCTAAATGGTATACATAATTGTGAACTAAGCTTAATACAGAATTTTGAGAAGACCACAGGGACAAAAGAGGAAACTCAATCGCTGGAAGGTTTCAAAATTGATAAGAATCATAGAATTCTACAATGTGGGCTATTTGGCCCATCGCATCCATACTAACCCTCCGAAGGGCATCTCACCCAGAGTCACCCCCGAACCTATCCCTGTAACTCTGCATTTCCCATGGTTAACCCATCTATCCTGTATGTCCCCGGACATAATGGTCAATCCAGCATGAGCAATTCACCTAACTTGCGCATCTTTGCACTGTGGGAAGAAACTGGAGCATCCGGAGGAAACCCACGCAGGCATGAGGAGAATGTGCAAACTCCTGTGATTTTGTGTACACGGACTTTTAAAAGACATTTAATACAGTACCACACAACAGACCTATGAGGAATGTTATAGGTCATCAAATAAAAGCGATAGTAGGGAGGCTAGTACAATTGCAACATTTATAAGGCATCTGGATGGGAATATGAATGGAAAGGGTTTGGAGAGATATGGGCCAGGCACTGGCAAGTGGGAGTAGATTAGGTTGGGATATCTGGTTGGCATGGACATGTTGGACCAAAGATCTGTTTCCATGCTATACATCTCTATGACTCTATGACTCTAATAGCAAACAGAATATAGTTATAGTTAATATGTATTTTTTTATTTGGACCAAAGTTTTAAGTAGAATTCCTCCAATGTTTGGTATTGGCATCCTTGCTTTTCCTAATTGATATGAAAGATCTAGATTTTAATGTGATAGGGACAACTTCAACTTTGTGAATGACAAAACTTGGAAGAATTGTCAACTGTTTGGTAGATAGTGTGGAATTTCAAGAAGACAAATTGATAGAATAAGTGAATAGATGGCAGTTGAAGTTCAGTCTGAAGAAGTGTGAGGTGATAAAAATTGTACAAAGAATGTAGAGAGACTGTATAAAATAGAGTACTTTTCGAAATGGTATGCAGAACCAGAGAGACTTGGTGTAAATGGGCATAATTAATTAAAAATGGCAGGACATGTGAATATAGCTGTCAATAAAGCATACCATATTCTAGGTTTCATTCAAAGGGACATAGAGTACATGAGCAGAGAGGTTATGATCAACTTATGTAGACAGTCATTAGAATTCAGCTGGATTATTGTGTAGCGTTCACTACCCAATGTAGCATCCTTGCATTCTACATGAAGGATGCAAATACATTGAAGAAAATGTAGAAAAGGTTTCTGAGAATTTCTCCAGGAATGAGGAACTTCTGTTATGATGATAGGATTGTTTTCCTTGAAGAGGAGATGGTTGATTTGATACTTGATTGAAGATTTTAAAATGACAAGAGTTCTGGATCAGCAGATAGGGAGAAACTTTTCCCATTCATAAAGGGATTGACAACTGAATCACATATTTTTTCAAAGAAACAAATGTGAGGTGAGAAATATTTTGTGTTATAATGAGTGGTTCAGTTTGGAAGTGTAGGGGAGGTAGGTTCATTTGAAGCATTGGAAGATTAGTTTAAAGAAGAATAGAGACAAGGCAGGATATGGCACAAAGTCAAAATGCTCAGAGAGCTGGCCTAAACATGATGGGCAGAATTTTTTGCCATAACAATGTGAAATGAATCTTTAAAACCTTCCTGAGAATGCAGGCAAAGCTTTGATTTAACGTCTCCTCTAAAAGATGGTAACTCCAAAAGTACAGCACTGCCTTCGTATTGCATTGGATTGTCAGCCTCTAATTATTGAGTTAAAAATTATTGAGTCCAACAGGTTTAATTTCATCACCTGAAGGAGCAGCATTCTGAAAGCTAGTGCTCCCAATTAAACCTGTTGGACTATAACCTGGTGTCGTGTGATTTTTAACTCTGTACAGCCCAGTCCAACACTAGCATCTCCAAATCATTCTGATTATTGACCTCATGTTCTGGAATTGACCTTCAACCTCTTGATTCAGGTCACGGCTTTTACCAGCTAAGGAGGGAATTACTTATATTGGTGTCTGTACGGAAAAGGTTAATGAGATTGATTTCTGGGTTGAAAGTGTTATGAGGAAAGTTTGAGCTGGTTGGGTCTTTACTGATTGTAGTTCAAAGGGAGGAACGGTGGATCTTATTTGAAAAATACAAGTTTTTCCTGGGGATTGACAGGGTAGGTGTTGAGAGAATGTTTGTTTGCATTGTTGGGGAATCTAGAACAAAATACACAGAGTCAGTGATTAGGAGAAATTTATTCTTTCAGAGGGTCAATGGTGTTTGAAATTATCTTCCAAAGATACCCAAAAATCTTCCAAGAGCATTCTGATGAAGGATCATAGAACTGGAAATGTAAACTCCGTTTTCCTCTCTCCAAACGCTGACAGACCTGTTATGATTCTTCAGCACTTTCTGACACAGTTTAAGATCTCTAGCAGCCACAGTTCTTTGTTCTATTATAAGATTGTAGATAGACAGTTCTGGTAGAAATCTTCATTTGTCTGTGCAATAATTTGTATGTCTGTTTTCCCTTCATTGTACAAGGGCACTTTGTGATTTTGCCACCTTCAGTAATAGCTGGAACTTTCTGTGTGAGTGTTCTACAAGTGCCAGGAAGAAAGGTCAAATAGTTATCACATATTAGGCCAGCCAACTGAGATTTAAGTAGCCTTCAGATATATTCTGAGAGAGCTTGCAAGTCTTCTAGCCTCAAGACACATGTAATTTTAAATTGCATAGATTATCTAGATGACATATTGTTTTTGTCCTTGTACAGTAGATTTGTTAGACCACTTTGTTGCCATTAATGAAGTGTATGTGGAATGAATCCAGCATGATATAATGTCTGTTCTCCACTCTATTAATTAAGAGCTTGTCTCACAGTTTGAAAATCCACTATCCGTTTCTTGATGTCAACAGACCTTGTGTCACCCACTGTGCTTCAATGGTGGAGAATTTTAATAGACAGTGGAACTTACCTCATTCCATCCTGAAAAGGAACATGCACCATACTGAGGGGGAATGGAACAAAACTCTTAAGTTCAACATTAAGCTTCATTCATCCTGCAAAACAGGTTTTCTATCCTCCACTTGGCTGTTAAAAAATAATTATCCTTTTGCATTTATCAGTGAATAAAAGCCGTTCTCACTACAACATTGTATGTGGCTGGACATTTCAGTTTTGTTGACAATAGGTGGAACATTCAGCATTCACCATCATTACTTGACTAGTTTCTGAAATCTCTGTGTGCAGTAAAATGCAGTTAAGTCAAGGTTGACAGACAGGTACTGTCTTTCAGTTCAGACATGAAACTGAGGCCTCATCTGCCTGTTCATGTCAATGTAAAGGAAGTGTATGGTACTATTTGGAAGTTCAGTGGTGTTTTCTATTGTTTCCTGATCAATATTCATCAGTCATGCAGAACAAATTGTCTAGTCATTATGACATTGTTGTTTGTGAGAATTTACTGTATGCAAGTTGGTTGCTGTATTTCTTACATTTTAATAGTAATTATGATTCAATGGTAATTTTTATCTTTTCACATGATCTCGAAATTGCAAGCAAGATGAACAGTTGTTGTTGCTATCTAGCTATGGTTAAGAATGTGGTGGTGAAATTGTTTCTAGATCTCTTGCAATCCATTAAATAAAGGTACACTGACAGTACCTTTAATGATTAGGTACCAGCAATAATAATGGAATGATATCAAAGCTCAAAGTCAGCAGACCGAGTGGCTTGGAGGGGAGATCACAAATGATAATAGTGTTCCCATGTATCTGCAACCCTTGGTGGCCAGAAGTTGTGGGTTTGGAAAGTGCCCCGCAAGTTGAAACATGTCAACATTCCTTCAGTGTCCCTGGGTCAAAATCCTGGAACTCCCTCCCAAAAAACATTATGGGGGTATCTAAACTCAATAGACTACGATGATTCATAAAGGCAGCTCACCACCAACTTCTTGAGGGCAACAAGGGATAGGCAATAAATTCTGCCCAGTCAGACCTATGTTCGATAAATGATTTTTTTTTAAAAGCAGAGAAAACAGAGATTTGATTTATGTTACATTCAATTGGAGATGTGAAGGTGCCAGTGTTGGATTGGAGTGGACCAAGTCAGAAGTCACATGACACTAGGTTACAGACCAACAGGTTTATTTGAACTAACAAGCTTTTGGTGCATTGCTCCTTCATCGGGCAAAGTGGAGGGAAGCGCACAGGCGCAGAACTTAAAGACGGAGAGATCAAAAAGTAGTACAGATGGTGAGAGTGGAGTGTTGACAGGCTGAATAACAATCCTTTGCTGGTGATTAAAAGTATCAGATAGTATGAATAAAATGTCAACAGCTGAAAAGCAAGTGAAGTGATGACTGATTAATTTAGGCGGAAAGATAATTGCAAAAAAAAATCAAAAATAAGATGGTGCTGGAGACAAACCAAATGGCTGGAATAACATGATAGCTGAGGGGCTAATCAAAGTAACAAGTAATCCAAACCTGTACAAAGTAATTAAGATAGAGAGATCATAACAAGTTATCAAAGTGGTGGAGTCAAAACAGAATTGTAAGGTAAACTTTACAAATACAAAACAATATGGGGAAGTTACATATAGTGTGACATGAACCCAAGATCACGATTAAAGACATCCTCATGGGTATGGAACTTGGCTATCAGTTTCTGCTTGGCAATTCTGTGTTGTTATGTATTCTTGTGGGCTGCCTTTGATTAGCGCTTCAGCATGTGACTCATAGCTATTATGTTATTCCAGCCACATGCTTCATCTCCAGCACCATCTTATTTTTGATTTTGTTGTAATTATCTCTTTGCCTTGTTTAATCGGATCATGGTCATCCCTTTACTTGCTATTCAACTGTTGACACTTTACTCACACTGTCTGACACTTTCGATCACCTGTAAAGACTTGTTATTCAGCCAGTCGACACTCCACTCACACCATTTGTACTATCTTTTGATCTCTCTCTATAAATTCTGCGCCTGTGCGCCTCCCTCCACTTCATTTTATGAAGGAGCATGCTCCAAAAGCTTGTGATTTCAAATAAACCTGCTGAACTATAATCTGGTGTTGTATGACTTCTGACATTCAAGTGAAATTCAACATCTGCAGTAATTGGCTGTGGTATCAACTTGAAATGATCTCTGTTGAGAATTAGCCTAGCTGCAGTACAGGGACTATTTTATTAAGGGCTTAGACCTGTTCACTGATATGGTGGCTGGTTTCAGATCTTTATACTTTCTTGACTGTTGTGTTCTTCAGCTTCTTTCTCACATTACCCTTGGTTTCCTTCTTAGTGATTTCAAGGAATTAGAGAGGATTTGTCCATTTTGGCACAACAGGGAGCCTTACTCCAGCTTTCTCATGATACTAAACCTGACCTTGGACAAGAGTTTCTACACATTGCTCCTTCTTTCAGCTTGGGAAGTGGCTCGGGACATCCCATCTGATTGCTGCAATTCACCACAACCTAATTGCTGATTCATAGCATAGGTGAATGGTATGAATGCCAAGGGTCATTGGCAACATTCATGTATGCACTGGCAATGGCAGTCATCTTTGCCAGTCACCTTGGCATATGCAGTGCACACTGGATTCAGTCCTCTCTCTGCAGTTCTGCTGAAAGGTGGACAGTCCAGAGTAATTTTTGAAGTATTTGTTCTTGCATAAATACCACAACTCACAGACTTGTACTATTTGAGCTCTCCCAAATTTGAACAACCTTACCAGGACCTAATGACTGCTAATAGCCTGAAGGTGCAATGTCCGAGAATTAACTTGATGGTTGCATCACTTCCATACCTACACATGAATGTTCTGAGGCTTGTATATTTCTCATTCAGTCTTCAGAAATGGCAGCACTAGTATGTTATGTTCCTCTGTTTGTCATACATGTACTAATCATACAACAAGACCAAATAATAATCCAGGTCCTTTAATTGAAGATGAGACTGTTTACATATAATGTTAACTGAGAGACTATGTTTGCATATCTAACTTCTTCAAACTGCATCACTATACTGAGTACAAGTCATAGGATTATGATATTATATCCAATCTTAGTAGTACTCAATAGCCATTTATGACATGCCCCATTAAAGGTACATGTTAAAGGTACATGTTCATTGTATCACAACATCTATTTCTTACACAAGCTTCAATTACCTGAGGTTCTGCACCAGCCTGGATCCATTGAAATGAGCTGTAAGTGCCAATAAATGGATACTTCCAGCTTTTCCACTAAGGAGTGGGTGCCCAAATATCAACATCTCTTTAACCATCCTGTCTGCCTACTTTCAATCTACACTCCATTGTGTCTAATATATTTTACTACATTATTCCTTCTGAGTAACATTTCTGCTTATTTTTTAACATCTTGCAACCACTTCCACTCATAACTTGCTCCACAAGTTAATTATTTCTTTTCTAAAGTAATTTACCTCAATTGCCTATTCAATTTAGACTTCCTTCAGTTGATTTTATGCACCTGGACTCTGTAATCCTGCACCTGGTGGAGAATAAAATTATCCTTTTCAATATTATCTAATTTCTTTGCAATTTTGATAATCTTTCTTTTCAGCTCCTTGAGAAGCAAGTGCTGGGAGATACAATTATTTCTCATAAACCACGTCCGCAGATTCCGATATTAATCTTGTAACCCTCTGCTCAATTCCTTCTAATATTTTAAAACTTGGTATTTGATATTTTGGAATAGGAGGAATAAAGCTGAGCAGATTCCTTCAGGCCTAGCTATCAACTAAGTCAATTTTAGTATATAAGAATGTAACAGTACAAATTTAATATATCTTTTGACTATTACATTACACATTAATACAATTATTAGCAACAATTTACTGAGTTTCTTTAAAATCTGGAAACACTAGTTTAATCATGTTATCATCCTATTCACCAAGATTTTGAGGTCTTTCGTCTGCTTTGATATCTGTACTGAATATATTTCCTTTTATTAAATATCATCACTTTATAATAACTGACATGAAACTGCACCTATCACATTTTTTTCTGCTGACAAACTCACAACCTCCAGATCTTTTGATTTCCAAGCCTCATTGATTCCTGACATGGTCAAACTGGATGTTCATAGCAACTTGCAACTTCAGCATTCCCTAGAATTGGGATTTTATGTGTGAAGTTCAACATTGATAAAAACTTTATGAATTGATCCACGCGCTGAACCCTATCTTTCATAAAGACTTCTGCCTAAAGCTTGCTAGTTAATCATATCCACTTCTGTTCAGTATAGCCACCTTTATCATTGAATCCCTACAGTGTAGAAACAGGCTATATGGCCTAACAAATCCACACCAATCCTCTGAAGAGTAACCCACCCAGACCCATTCCCCAACCCTATTATTCTACATTTATCCTGACTAATGCACTAACCCACATGTCCCTTAACCCCAATGGCAAGTTAGCATGGCCAATTCACCTAAATTGCACACCTTTGGATTGTGGGAGGAAACCAGAGCACCCGGAGGAAACCCGCGCAGACACGGGGAGAATGTGCAAACTCCACAAAGACAGTCGCCCAAGGCTAGAACCGAACCCGTATCCCTGGCACTGTGAGGCAGCAGTGCTAACCACTGAGCCATAATTTATCTTAAGAAATTAGTGTCATTATAATGACAAGAACATTAAAAGAAATAACTTGCATTTATGTGGATCCTTTATGATTTCAGAACACCCCAAAGCACCTTACAGCAAAGTAAGGACTAAATGCTGTGTAATTACTTGTAATGTGTAAAAATGCGGAGGAATGGGATTGTGGGAGATATAGCAGTAATTGGCTTGCTGAAAGAAGACAGAGGGTGGTGATTGATGCGAAATGTTCATCCTGTTACCAGTGGTGTACCGCAAGGGTCGGTGTTGGGTTCACTGCTGTTCATCATTTTTATAAACGATCTGGATGAGGGTGTGGAAGGGTGGGTTATTAAATTTGCAGACGACAATAAGGTCGGCGGAGTTGTGGATAGTGACGAAGGATGTTGTAGGTTACAGAGAGACATAGATAAGCTGCAGAGCTGGAATGAGAGGTGGCAAATGGAGTTTAATGCAGACAAGTGTGAGGTGATTCACTTTGGTCGGAGTAACCGGAATGCAAAGTACTGGGCTAATGGTAAGATTCTTGGTAGTGTAGATGAGCAGAGAAATCTCGGTGACAAGGTATACAGATCCTTGAAAGTTGCCACCCAGGTTGACAGGGTTGTTAAGAAGACATACAGTGTTTTAGCTTTTATTAATAGAGGGATCGAGTTCCGGAACCATGACATTATGCTGCAGCTGTACAAAACTCTTAGTGTGGCCGCACTTGGAGTATTGTGTACAGTTCTGGTCACCGCATTATAAGAAGGATGTGGAAGCTTTGGAAAGGGTGCAGAGGAGATTTACTAGGATGTTGCCTGGTATGGAGGGAAGGTCTTATGAGGAAAGGCTGAGGGACTTGAGGCTGTTTTTGTTGGAGAGATGATGGTTGAGAGGTGACTTAATAGAGACATATAAGATAATCAGAGGGTTAGATTGGGTGGACAGAGAGAGCCTTTTTCCAAGTATGGTGACGGGGAGCATGAGGGGGCATAGCTTTAAATTGAGGGGTGATAGATATAGGACAGATGTCAGAGGTAGTTTCTTTACTCAGAGTAGTAAGGGTATGGAATGCTTTGCCTGCAATGGTAGTAGATTTGCCAACTTTATGTACATTTAAGTCGTCATTGGACAAGCATATGGACGTACATGGAATACTGTAGGTGAGATGGGCTTCAGATTGGTATGACAAGTCGCCGCAACATCGCGGGCCAAGGGGCCTGTACTGCGCTGTAATGTTCTATGTTCTATGTGACAGAAAGTTTCCATGTGACACAAAGTCCTACAAGCAACAATTAAGTAAATGATCTTAAGTTGGCTGAAAGTTAAATAATGGCCAAGGTGGGGAACCTGTGTCTCAAAGTAAATCTCTTATGTCCACTTTCAAAGATAGGCATCGCTTTGTTTTAAGGTCCCATGTGTAACTTCACTGTAAATTTTGGCCTGGATTATGGACTTAAATTGCTGCAGTGTGATTGAAACACGCAGTAAACTGGCTGAGAGATGAGGATGACACCAATGAACCATGGCCGACATTTTACTGTAGCTTGATTCTTTGACAATTGAAGATCAGCAAGAATATATTTTTTGCCCGATGTTGTAATTTATGCGTGGATGATCAATTATGTTAAAAAAGTACAGAATAGCAAACATTTCTCAGAATAAACTTGAACCCTAATCTGACTCTGCAGTTTCATAAAAAGCAACTATGAATTCCTAAAATTGTTTATAATGAAGTGAAATGGATCATCACTTAAATAAACTGACAAATTGATGTTACTAAATTTGTCATATTTCGTAGATGCTGCACCTGTTTCATTTTAGCTTTTACTGTAAGTTACTTAATTTGAATTCTATGAAGAAAAGAATGATAATGTGTTATTTCATTGTAAAGCATGATCCAATAAAGTAATTTGTCAATTAAGTTGTCCTCTGCATGAGAATTCTAAGTGTGACTTCCATTCCAATCTTTATCTTATTGAAGATATCCTGTGACAGAAGTTAACATAAGCTTGCCACCTGTTAAAAGTTCATTGATATCCTATCAAGTTCCCATTTGGCTAGTGATGCGTACTTCAGTATGATTAATAACAAATCAACTCAGTCACTGCTGTGTAAAAAGTGGCATTTAATGTTGGCAGATGTGTTTGAATGGCATGTAAAAATTGCACTTGTGGAAGTAAGGTTTTATCTGAGTCCTACTCCTTTAATTGTAAGTCCATTTATAAAAGATGGATACATCATTTGCAACACATCACATGCTTGTTTCATTGTAAAGTAGTATTTGATAGCCATTTGCTCTACAACAATCATTGATTACTACCGTACATGGAAATACAACCTCAAAATTTATTGTTTTCCTGGCTGTACATCATGAAGGGCATTAATCAGAATGTCTTAAGCCATCATTTTATACTTGGATTGTATAATTATAATTCTACTGCTTGACAGTTATGTGCTCTAACTGGTATGAGTACAAGTTAAATAACATTAAGCCAGATGATCTAAGTATTGATGATCTTATGCCATCCAGCTGTTTAATAGAAAATTATCATCTTGGCATTTTAGTCCAGTTTGATAAATCATATTGTTATATTTTCTGATATTAGTGTAACTGAGTAGTAATACCAGATTAAAAATGGTGACTGACGGAGGTTCCATTCTTTTGTCTTTTGCCGATATATTGAAGACTTTACAACACTGGAGTTTTAATTGATCTTGACTGCATTATTAAAACTCACTGAAATCTATGTGTTAGCAGTGAATTATTTTGTATACTTGAAATAATTTATCACATAAAATGATTATGGGAAGCTTGCATTGTTATGCCTTAGGAAACAATGCTATTTTTATTTCTGATAACATTGCTGGCTTGTTGCTTTCTTGAACTAATCTATTTGCGTGGTGTTTGTCAAAAAGCTCATTGGGACATGCATTTACAACACTATTGCACAATAAGACCAATAGAACTGACAGCAAAAGTGATGCAAAAAGCTCATTCTAGTTTTTTTTTAAGAGTTGGAGGTCAAGAAGTAATTTTTTTCCCCCCAAGACATAGTTGGCTATGAGAAAGTGGACATGTGATAAAGGAAGAGTTATGTTGATAAATTATAAAAATGAGAGGGAATGTTAACCTTAGTCATCTAATCCAAGAGAAAAATAGTGGCAAAAAAAGGAGGTGTTTTGACACTATGTCAAAAATTGGCATGACTGACAAGAATTAGTGAGACAGCACCATTTCATTTGAACCCCGTGCTGACTTCTTTAGGGTAGAGTAGTGATTAGGAGGCTGTGGGTGATTGAGAACATTATTGAGCTGTGAATTTGTCATCTCAACCTGGAAGCTGGTGTGGTACATCAGTAAAGAAGGAATGCCTTTCCCTGAATATACAGGTGGTGATAAACAGCAGTGGATACAGCACAGCAATGCCTGGCATGTGGGAAGCTACAATAAAGCGTTAAACCTACGCAACTCAGCTGTTAGCAAGTTATTCAAGGAGAAGAAGGGAATGGGTGGATAGATCCTGAAGGAATGCCCCCTTACTACCTACACCCCATCCACCATCATGTGTTTACAGTTTTGGGTCTCTTTATTTAAAGAAAGATGCAAATGAATTGCAGTAGGCTTATATGGGATTTGTTAAATTGGTACATGCAATGAGAGGGTTGTATTATAAGGAAAGATTGAACAGGTGGGGATTGTTTCCACTGGAGTGTAGTAGAATGAGAAGTGACTAAATTGGAGGGTGATGGTGGAAGAACATTTTTCTCAAAGTGGTGTGCGATGTGCGATTTTAGAACTGCCTCAGAAGATGATGGAAGTGAGGTCATTTTATATTGGGGAATCAAGGATTATTGGGATATTGTCCAGTATCTGCTTTAACAATTTAGACAACTCTGACCAGAACATTATGATTGAATTTGCCCACTTTGTCCACAATACTGAAGCAGTCAAATCAATACGGCTACAAGCTGGTATCAATGCAAAACACTCCCAACTTTATTTGGAACAAAGTTATAATAACTTTTCATTTTAAACATATCATCTCTAATTCTACTTGGCCCTTTAAAGTTATAATACTTCCCGAGTCTCTTGTAGATTTATGCAGTCGAACTCTCTGGCTCTGTCGCTGGGTCTGTGAAGCTGCTTTCTTCCTTTCTCTCTCTGTGAATGGTCAGCTGGTCTCTACCTCTTGCCATGCTGTTATCCTCGGAAGGTCTCAGACAATTCAAGAGATTACAAGACAGAGGTCTGCAGCTGAAGCCTGTTTTTTAATCTTTTGGAACATTTTATAGTTATGGCCAATCAGGGAGCTGCACATAATAGTTTGAAACAGAGTCAATGACTTGTATGCCATGCTACTATTAGTTCCTTTGTGTAGCAGGTCCTGGTACCTTTCTGTCTGGACACTCTTGTTTGGTAGATATGTTGTTGGGGTATGTTCATCCAGGATAACTGTTGACTTTTACATTATGCTAATGTCATTAGCACCTGGCTGCTGTGTTTGCTGCATATCTGGTGTGTGGGGTTTGTGATTTCAGGGTATAACTTGGTCAATTACCCAGCATCCCTTGCTGTCTGGCCAAGTTAGCAATCTCTGTGTTTTAGCCTCCAGGAGTAGAGGGTAAGGTGGAATATGAAATACCAACATTAGCTATGATCTTATTGAATTGCAGAGAAGACTTGAATGCGGAAATGGACTACCTCCACTCTGATTTCATATGTTCTCCTCCCACCTGCCATCCACCCAGATGCCATGGCTGATGACAGAGCTCCATGTGATCCAAATTATGAACACTGGTGATGGAGACAATTGTAACGCTTTTGTAATGTTGATTCAGATTCCTTGCAGCGTGCACATATAATTGCAGTTTATGTATAAACTGTCATTACATTACAACTGTGTTCAGTTATTTCATTATAACATAACAATTGTGATTATGTGGCATTGTGTCTTATAATTGTGCATTATAATAATAATTACAGTTATGAACAATTTTTTAATTATAGGAAAAGCTCAGTCTAGATATTCCCATCCATGAGGCCATTGCAGAGGACGATTCAATGTCGAAGAATGACAGATAGTGCCTGCTCAGATGTAATGTTGTACAAAGCTGTCAGAACTATTCAATGGTAGCACTTTGCATTAAATTTAAGCATCTGAATATCCCTACTATCCACTTCAGCTTGCACACCTTTCTCCCACTTGCCAATAAAAGTGGCTTATAATAAATTCCTCCTCCACACATCAGCTTTCTTTGCCCTGAAGTAGCTATGTCACCTATCATCACCTTAGTGGAGAATGCTTTCTTCATTTGAGTGTATTTCTGTGTGGCTGTGATTGCTATATTACAGAATCAGAGGTAACATTATAAAAAGCACAAATGTACAAAATATATAACAAGTGCATATTTAAATTAAGTACATTAAAGACAAAATAATAAATAGTCTCAATAGAACAGAGTAAGGGCATATTGAACCTTAATCTCGAAGTACCCACATATAAATTGGCCTCTGTCAATAACTCGGAACAGGATAAGTGCAGAGTCAACTATCATACAGTGTCCAAAAAAGTCTCGAAGCAAAGTAAGTGCACTCAGAAATTAACATGATCAATAGCCAAGTATCGCTGACTATCATGCTACTGCACTGGTCTTAAATATTTATGCAAAGTGAGTGATAGTGATTTGGCATTTGTCACTGCATCCAATTTCCATTTGTTCCTGCCCTATTCGGTCAGGGAAGTACGTGATTTAGGAAGCTTTGGCTTGAATTTATCAAACTTGGTTGGAAGCATGCACAGATTCCACATCATTGGAGCACCTGTCCTTGAGTTCTTTGAAGGTATCATTAGTCAGGTCTGGAGAGATTAAGGTTTGATACTCAGTCAAAGGAAGTTCCACTCCTCTCATTGAGGACTAGCACATGATGCATCATGGGAGCAATCAAAACATTGTCCTAAACCTACATGGTGTTTTACATCGTGGTACACTAGCTAAATGCTCAGTGCAGTTTGTATACAGGTAAAACAAATAATTGAGAAGGTAAACTAAATGTTGGTCTTTATTGCAAAGAAAATGAAGTATAAAGCTAAAAAGTTATTTTAAATGTGTACAGGGCATTAGTGAGAGAGTATCGGAGTACAGTTCTGTACTTGGTTTTGATCTCCTTATGCAGGGAAGAATATACCTGCGGAACCAGGTCCTAGGCTTATTCCTGTGAAAGAAGATTTTTCTTATGAGGAAAGATGAGCGGTTGTATTCACTGGAGTTTAGAAAAATGAGTGGGGATAATATTGAAAAATATAAAATTCTGAGATGGCTTGAAAGTGTAAAAGCAGACAGGATTCTTCCCCTGATGAGAGAATCTAGAACCAGGAGGCATAGTTAAAAAATAAGGTTTGCCTCATTTAAGATGAAGATAAGGAAGATTTTTGAAGATAAGGGGATCATTATTTTTGAAATTTGTCTTTCCAGAGAGCAGTGGAGGCTAGGTCATTGAACATATTCAAATTTGGGCTAGACTGATATTTCCTCAGTTGGACCTCGTCTGCTTCATCTAGGTCTTTCTTATTCCTTTCACTTTTGTCTCTTTTTATTTTTCTCTTGGTGTTCCTTTTCATTTCTTCACTCCTGGCCTCAGCAAGCACTTGGTGAGGCATCCTCTTGGCCCCACCCATGGCAGTCTCTCAGCTTGGTCTCTTGGCAGCACATGGCAGTTTCTTGGCCCGGTGTGGTGGTACCTTAGTCCGATCTCTTGGTGGCTGTGGTGGTCTCTTGGCCTGGTCTCTCAGCCTGGTCTCTCAGCCCGATTTCTCAGCCCGATCTCTCAGCTTGCGAGTAGGTCCTGTCCTGGACATGTTCCGGACACAGGAGAAGATCAGAAAGGCAGCAGCAGCAAAGGCATTGAGGCCCACTGTGGGAAGAGTGAGTGGTGAGAGAGGTTCCCCAGTATCTGTGATGGCAGCATCCAGAAGAGACAGCTGAGGTCTACTGGAGAGCGAGCTAAGCGGAGGACTTCTCAAAGACTATTGAACTTCTAACTTTATTCCTTTTTTTTAGTTTATATTAGGAAGGACTTTAATGTAACTATTTCTTTGCTTCTGTAGTTTTCTTATTCTATGAAGGTAATACTTAACTTTTTAACTTTTTTTTACTACTTTGTACCTAAGGTTTTTGTACCTAGGTACCGTTGTACCTAAGATACTCCCTGTGTGGTGACATTATATACTTTTTATAGTACTCCTGTACTTGAGTACGCATGACAATAAAATCTAAATCTAAGGTTTATTGAGCAGGGAGTCAAGGGTAATAGGAGATGGGCAAGAAAACAGTGTTAAAGTCATAATTGGACCAGCGATGGTCTTACTGAATGACTAGGTAGACAAGCAAGAGGTTGGAAGAACACAGCAAGCCAGGCAGCATCAGGAGGTGGAGAAGTCAATGTTTGGATGTAATTATTCTTCAGGTTACACCCGAAACATTGACTTCTCCACTTCCTGATATTGCCTGGCTTGCTGTGTTCTTCCAGTCTCCTGTTTATCTACCTTGGATTCTAGTATCTGCAGTTGTTTTTGTCTCTGACTGAATGACTAAGCAGATTCAATGGGCTGAGTGTCCTACTCCTGCTCCTATTTCTAATGATATAATGAACTAAATGGCCTCCGTGTGTTTAGACACCAGCCTTTGCTACTGGAACACATTGGTGTACTTGCCGTTTCCTGCACCTGGGAAAGGTCTGCAATCCAGGTGTAGTTCAGAGCCTTACTCTCCTGTTGTAAGGAGAGCATGGGCAAGACTACGAATGCTCCCGCAGGCTTTGGCAAATAACACAACAATCTGGTGAATGCAGATATGCTCAACCAATTGGATAATGCTACTGCTCTCACTACATGCAAATTACAGCATGAAAACTCAGGCCCACACAAAGGTTTTGACAGTCACTTGAAAGGATGCAAGTCACCTTGGTGCAGGTGTTATGTTCAGTTGTTTTGGGTTTGATTATGTTTGATTAGTCTGGTAACTGATCTATGGGATAAAAACAATGACTGCAGATGCTGGAAACCAGATTCTGGATTAGTGGTGCTGGACGAGCACAGCACTTCAGGCAGCATCCGAGGAGCAGTAAAATCGATGTTTCGGGCAAAAGCCCTTCATCAGGAATAAAGGCAGAGAGTCTGAAGGGTGGAGAGATAAGCTAGAGGAGGGTGGGGGTGGGGAGAAAGTAGCATAGAGTACAATGGGTGAGTGGGGGAGGGGATGAAGGTGATAGGTCAGGGAGGACTGGATAGGTGGAAAAGGAGATAGGCAGGTAGGACAAGTCCGGACAAGTCATGGGTGACAGTGCTGAGCTGGAAGTTTGGAACTAGAGTGAGGTGGGAGAAGGGGAAATGAGGAAACTGTTGAAGTCCACATTGATGCCCTGGGGTTGAAGTATTCCAAGGTGGAAGATGAGGTGTTCTTCCTCCAGGCGTGTGGTGGTGAGGGATCGGCGGTGAAGGAGGCCCAGCACCTCCATGTCCTCGGCAGAGTGGGAGGGGGAGTTGAAATGTTGGGCCACAGGGCAGTGGGGTTGATTGGTGCAGGTGTCCCGGAGATGTTCCCCAAACCGCTCTGCTAAGAGGCATCCAGTCTCCCCAATGTAGAGGAGACCGCATCGGGAGCAATGGATACAATAAATGATATTGGTGGATGTGCAAGTAAAACTTTGATGGATGTGGAAGGCTCCTTTAGGGCCTTGGATGGAGGTGAGGGAGGAGGTGTGGGCGCAGGTTTTGCAATTCCTGCGGTGGCAGGGGAAGGTGCCAGGATGGAAGGGTGGATTGTAGGGGGGTGTGGACCTGACCAGGTAGTCACGGAGGGAATGGTCTTTGCGAAAGGCGGAAAGTGGTGGAGAGAGAAATATATCCCTTGTGGTGGGGTCTTCTTGGAGGTGGCGGAAATGTCGGCGGATGATTTGATTTATGCGAAGGTTGGTAGGGTGGAAGGTGAGCACCAGGGGTGTTCTGTCCTTGTTACGGTTGGAGGGTTGGGATCTGAGGGCGGAGGTGCGGTAACTGATCTATGTTCACTGTGCTTGATTGGTAGAGTCTTGAAATGATTCAGGACTAAAGTCAACAGATAAGTTTGGAAGCTGAGCTGTAAGCATGAGTGCAGAAATTTTGTGATCGTAGAAACCCTACAGTGTGAAAACAGGCCATTTGGCCCAACAAGTCCATGCCAACTCTCTGCAGAGTAACCCACCCAGACCCATTCCCCAACTTTTACCCATAACTAGTGCACCTAACCTACACATCCCTGAGCACCAGGGGCAATTTAGCATGGCCAATTCACCCAATCTATATTGCTTTGGATTCTGGGAGGAAACCCATGCACACATGCGGAGACCATGCAAACTCTACACTGACAGTTGCCCGAGGCTGGAATTGAACCGGGTTTCCTGGCGCTGTAAAGCAGCAGTGCTAACCACTGAGCCACCATGTGATCACAGAACTATTTTAAACACTGTAAATAAGACTATTGCATATGAAATGCATGTAATTTCTGCATTGCTCTGAAGCAAACCAAGGGTACAAAATGTATTACAAACTGTGCATTCTGGTGTCATGTTGCAACAAGAGATTGAGCTCCATGAGCACCTCTGTCCTGAAGCAGAGCTTCCTGCACATATTTGTTCTGTGACCAAAGTGAAAGTAAGAAACTTGGCCTCTGTATCCTCATGGTTGAGCAAAGCAAGCTTTTTCCTAAAAGATTGTGGCCTGTGGGACAACTTCTCCTCCTCTTTCAGCTTCAAAGATAAACTTGTTGAAATTAATGAGAAGCTCTTATTCCAATATTGTCTCATGCTGACTCACAAATTGTTACTGCCAGGTCCTACAAAGCAGAAACCACCCACCATCAGTACAGTTAGCCAATCAGTGATATACCTAAAGAGCAGCTTTAAGTATCACCTTTAAATATCACTGCAAATGGACACCCTCAGGCTGCTGATGCTTGTGAATTCTGTGCCTTATTTAGAAGAGGTTACAGAAAATGGCTGCTTGGCTCTAATGCAACAATGACAAAAATAAAATGTCCTGGGTATTTTATAGGAACATTATCAAACTTTTTTTTTCCAGATTGTGACACAAAAGAAGATGCTTAGGGCAAGCAATAACATGCTTGGTTGAACAGGGATGTTTTAAGAGTATCTTAAATGAGGAAAGTGAGGTAGAGAGCCCAAGGAGATCTTGGAATTCCAAAGCCAATGGCCCAGATAATTGAAGGTCCAACCTCTAATAGTAATGTGATGAAAATCAGGATATGCAAGAGACAAGGATTGGAGAAACACACATCTTAGATGATTGTAGGACCGAAGGTTGTTACAATGATTGGGAGGGATGGAATGGGATGGACTGGATCCATGACACTAATTAGCACAGGGAGAAAGTGAGGACTGCAGATGCTGGAGACCAGAGTTGAAAAATGTGGTGCTGGAAAAACACAGCAGGCCAGGCAGCATCCGAGGAGCAGGAGAATTGACATTTCAGGCAAAAGCCCTTCTTCAGGAATCAATTCCTGAAGGGCTTATGCCCGAAACGTCGATTCTCCTGCTCCTCGGATGCTGCCTGGCCTGCTGTGTTTTTCCAGCACCACATTTTTCAACACTAATTAGCACATACCACTTTCAGGCAAGTGGGTCGAATCCTCAAAATTTCATTTCAAAATGGGCAAAGGAGAATTCTGCGTGTGGACTAACTCTGGTCCTCTAACTTTCACTACTTGAGTGACAATTTGTTAAAAGTAAAATGGGATTTCAGAAAAGGAGGAACAATGGAGCCCTGATAAAAGCAAATTACTGCGGATACTGGAATCTGAAACCAAAAGAGAAAATGCTGGAAAATCTCAGAATTGCAAAACCTGCGCCCACACCTCCTCCCTCACCTCCATCCAAGGCCCTAAAGGAGCCTTCCACATCCATCAACGTTTTACCTGCACATCCACCAATATCATTTATTGTATCCGTTGCTCCCGATGCGGTCTCCTCTACATTGGGGAGACTGGACGCCTCCTAGCAGAGCGCTTTAAGGAACGTCTCCGGGACACCCGCACCAATCAACCACACCGCCCTGTGGCCCAACATTTCAACTCCCCCTCCCACTCTGCCGAGGACAAAAAGAGTTCGGGGACCTCCTTCACCGCCGCTCCCTCACCACCATGCGCCTGGAGGAAGAACGCCTCATCTTCCGCCTCGGAACACTTCAACCCCAGGGCATCAATGTGAACTTCAACAGTTTCCTCATTTTCCCTTCTCCCACTTCACCCCAGTTCCAAACTTCCAGCTCAACATTGTCCCCATGACTTGTCCTACCTGCCTATCTTCTTTTCCACCTATCCACTCCACCCTCCTCCCTGACCGATCACCTTCATTCCCTCCCCCACTCACCTATTGTACTCTATGCTACTTTCTCCCCACTCCCAACCTCCTCTTACTTATGTCTCCACTCTTCAGGCTCTCTGCCTGTATTCCTGATGAGCTTTTGCTCGAAACGTCGATTTTACTGCTCCTCGGATGCCGCCTGAACTGCTGCGCTTTTCCAGCACCACTCTAATCTTAGACCTTAATTGTGTGAACGCATCCCTCAGGACTGGGTTTGTTTTCACTGAAAGACAGCAGCTCAGAGAAGACCTGATAGAGGTGTATAACATTATGAGAGGCATAGATAGGGTGAATAGTCAGAGGCTTTTTCCAAGGGTTGAAGTTTCAGTTAAAAAGGAACACAGGTTTCAAGGTGAAAGGAGGAAAGTTTAAGGGAAATGTCTGAGGGAAGTTTTTCACACAGAGTGGTAGGAGCTTGGAATGCACTGTTTGAACAGGAAGCAGGCACATTGGCGACATTTAAGAGGCATCTGGATGGTTACAGGAATAGGGAGAGAGTAGAGGGACCCAAATAAGGGCAGAAGATTTGTTTTTTAGTTTGGAGGGCCGAAAGGCCTGTTCCTGTGCTGTACTTCTCTTTTGTTCTATTTTTGTACTTTTTGTTCTCAGCTTCTCCATTCACTTGCGGATAGTTGATAAGGATAATCAAGATCTTCCATTTGAACTGAAAAATGTGTTGCTGGAAAAGCGCAGCAAGTCAGGGAGCATCCAAGGAGCAGGAGAATCGACGTTTCGGGCATAAGCCCTTCTTCAGGAATCATTCCTGAAAGTCAGAAAACATTTTTGAAGAAGGGCTTATGCCCGAAACATCGATTCTTCTGCTCCTTGGATGCTGCCTGACCTGCTGCGCTTTTCCAGCAACACATTTTTCAGCTCTGATCTCCAGCATCTGCAGTCCTCACTTTCTCCTAGTTGATCTTCCATTTGAACACAACTACGTCCATTCCCAAGATCTTGGTGAAAATGAAAATAAGTAATAGGAGGTTCGTCCTTCTCCTGATTGGTCACCACACACAATACGTAATCATTGGTCATTTTTTTGTATTGAGTGTGTAACCCCTGGCTGTCACTCTGACTGTTATGTTCTTTCATGACACTTTGTAATGTTCAAGTGTCTTCGACAAATTCTTTTAAGAATTTCAAGTTAGTGCTCTTGGTAATGCTAACCTCTTACTGAAGATGAGTAAGTTGTCAATGACAATAAGGTGTCTATGCTGCTTGAATTACTGGCATGGTGTAGCATTATAGACTGTACAGGATGGTAGCCTTCCAGATAATATTTCTTAAGCAGGTTACATTCTTAATCATGTTCTTGAGCTTCAGAAATTTCTTACAGTTTTCTTTCTGTAGCCAGTGAATGTTTTGTGACTTCTGCCATGCAGGTTTTAACTTCTTCTCTGAAACCTATATCTGCTTTCTCTGTTGGATTCACTGGTGTCCTCAACACTAAGTTAAAAATCACACAACACTGGGTTATAGTCCAACAGTTGTATTTGGAAGAACTAGCTTTTGGAGTGCTGCTCCTTCAGGATCATAAGACACAGAATTTATAGTGAAAAATTATAGTGTTATGCAACTAATATGATATATTGAACAAACCTAGATTGCTCTTAAGTCTTTCACCTTTATGAACGGGTTTCAGGTATCGATTCATTCATATGTAAATCCCAGAACTTCTTTCACGTCACATTCCCGAGATGACCTAAGGTTTTATATACTCAGACAATGCATTAAAGGTGTGAGGTTAGAATCTGTCTGGATTCCAGTCTTGAGTCAGACTGGTTCTATTTCCAAACTAAGAATTTATAAAATGTAACATGGATTGATTGCCTGCAGATTGTGTGCTTTTTGAACAAAATAGAAATAATCTGTGGGGCAGCATGGTGGCTCAGTGGTTAGCACTGCTGCCTCATAGCGCCAGGGACCCAGGTTTGATTCCAGCCTCAGGTGACTGTGTGGAGTTTGCACATTCTCCCTGTGTCTTTGTGGGTTTCCTCTGGGTGTCCTGGTTTCCTCACACAGCCCAAAGATGTGTAGGTCAGGTGAATTGGCCATGCTAAATAGCTTTATATAGTTTAGGTGCATTAGTCAGGGGGAAATGTACAGTAATAAGATAGGGGAATGTATCTGGATGGGATACTCTTCAGAGGGTCAGTGTGGACTTATTGGGCCAAATGGCCTGGTTCCACACTGTAGAGATTTTATGATCACAAAATGTAGGGATTCTATTATTCTATGAAATACAATTCTGCAAATGCAAATTCACCCTATAGACTTACATGTGTGTGCATGCATGTGAGAGAGTGTGTGTGTGTGCTTGTTAGAATGAGTGAGGGAGTATAATCCTGTGAGAGTGTTTGGGGTGTATATGTATGTATGAGAGAGGGTCTGTGTGCATTTGTGTGTGAGAGTGTATAGTGTAGTGGGGTCACCTCTAGTGTGACATGAACTTAAGGTCCTGGTTGAGGCCACCCTCATTCATATCGAACTTGACTATCAGTCTCTGCTTGGCCACTCTGCATTGTTGCATATCCGGAAGTCCAACTTGGGGAGCAGTCATCCGAGGCCGAATGTCCCTGACCGCTGAAGTGTTCCCTGACTGGGAGGGAACATCCTTGCCTGGTGATTGTTGCATGGTCTCCATTTATCCATTGTCGTAGCACCTGCATGGTCTTGCCAATGTACCACGCCTCGGCGTATATATGCATGCAGTGTAGAAGATAGACAACGTTGGTCGAGTCACATGAGTACTTGCCATGTACATGGTGGGTCGTGTCCCTATGGGTAATGGTAATATCCATATCGACACTCTGACACACATCTTTAACACTGTGTCTGCTGTCATTCATTACTTCCCTCATATACATTCAATCATTGAGTCAAGATACAATGGCCTCAATTTGAATGACTGAATTCTGGGTGGCATCTTGTTTTTTTCTTTTGTAGTCAGAAAAGAGACAAATGGTTTATGGTCACTTTCTATCTTATAGTGTAAGACCATTTTATAACCTGAATATTTTTAACAGACCCACATTGCTGTGATAGACTACCTTTCAATTGTAGCATTCCATTGTTCACTGTTAGTGGTAGGTCTATGTTTTTCATCTTTCTGGATCTGAAGAAATACTGCCCCAAACTGTTGAAGATGCATGAGCTGCTACAATTGATAAGACATACAGATTATAGTGTGCTAGACTGCCTTATAAGATCATGAATTGGTTGATTTTGTGAAATGCTTTCTCCTGGTGGATGTTTCAAGGACCTGGCATAGTAGGAATCTCAAATGCTCATTTACATTTGCTATGTCTAACAAAAAATATCCTCAATGAAAACAGAAAGTGCTGGAAAAGCTCAACACGTCTGAGGAAGGGTCACTTGACCTGAAATGATAACTCTGATTTCTCTCCGCAGATGCTGAGCTTTTCTAGCAATTTCTGTTTTTGTTTCTTATTTACAGCATCTGGAGTTGTTTCAATTTTTTCTTAAATGTTGTCACTTGGTTCATCATCCTTTGAAGCTCCGTCATGTTTGTTAATGGTGGAAATTCTCTAATAGCCATGGTATTTGGGGGTGAGGTAGGGACAGGGAAGTGGGGGTAGGGGTGGGGGGGGGGTGCAATACTGTGATTCCAGTGCGCTAAAGAAGTTTTAACCTCAGTTAAGCAAACTGAGCTTTCTCAATCAACATTAGACTTGCATTATCAAGTACTTTCGTGACTGTGTTAATTATTTGGCCATGTTCTTCTTCTTAGATCCATGTATTAGTATGTTGTCCATATGATACATCATCCCATCAATGTTTTTACTTTGAAAAAAATTCAGGTGTGAGTGTAACTTGCTAAAGCAATAATATATAAAAGGTATAATAAACACTCTCAGCTTTCCACTGTCTCCATTCAATGGTAATTGCCAAACCACAGTTTCCATTTAATTTGGTCAATAGGTATACTTACCTAGGTTTTCTAGACTTCCACCCACCAAACTCATTGGTTTAATCTCTCATTCCACTGCTTTATTTAATGAATTACATGTGAACAGATTCTTATCGAACCATCAAGCTTTGGTAGCCTAACTATTCCTAGCATCATCTCACCAACATCATACCTGGTGAAATTACTTCTTGTCTGACGGGCAATATATTTATTCCTTAACTTTATCCAAGAGTGGATCTGTCACTTTCCTTGGTACGTACAGCAGAAGGTAATGTGGTTCTCTGTCTCTAATCTATCTGTGTGTGTGAACAATTTTGGGAAATCTGTGAAAGTCTCCTCCTTGGTCTATACCTGCAATCTCATCAATCTTGTGAATTAGTTTCAACTTTAGACATGCATTCCTGTTTAATAGAGAGCATTCTTGATTCTGAATGACATAAGGCGATTCTGTGATTTATCTTCTATTGTACCTGACCTTTGCTGGAGGTGAGTTTTTTTGCTTTCAATGATGTTCCGCCAGGTCCTGTAGTTTATTGAGGATGGCTGCAATTTAATCTTTTGAAGCCATTTAAGCTAAGCTGATAACATTGAGCCACTCACTCCCAAATAAGTTTAAACTCTATACCCAAGGAGAAAAAAAAATTTAAAAACAACAATACTTGGAAATGAATGTACTGGTCATACTGGAGGACTGTTCTGAAGTAGACAAAAACCAGTATGTGTCATTTATTGGTTTCTCCTTCTGATATCCATTCACATCCAATTTGACACTCCACTTTTTTAATTCCAGAAATACTGATTTCTACAAAAATAGAGTCTGGTTTTGTGGTGGATCCAGCACTTGAATCTGTGTTTTTTTACAGACTTTCTCTTTTGTTTTATTGTAATCTCCACTGAACACCTGCATACATTCTCGAAATGTCCACTGGTGTGGCACTGGGCTCAGCTTACTGGGCAATTGTCCCATTATGTGAATTTTTCCCTCCATATTTCAGACACTTCACTGGATGGTGGTTGGTGCTCACTTCGTTTTGGTGGCTGCACTTTTAGTGTGTTTTCTTCCCTCCAACCAACATACTGAATCATCTCATTCGATTTCTCCCATGACTCGTCATTTGATCTGCATTGCTTTCTCAAGCATCAAGCCCTCCTTGTCCTGCAAAAGATCAAACAAGGTCTCATCTGAAACTCCAGCTTCAATCTGTCTGCAGATTAATACTACCTTTAGCTTTTCATTTTTGCAATTCAATGCCAGCCAATAAATATCAATTGTGATCAAATCCATGTTTAATCCAGATCTCTGATTTTGCTAATTAAATTTTATTTATTGTTAAATATCTCTTCGTACTGAAGTAAGCATTGACCACTTTCAATACTTTCTCATATATTGCTGCATTTTCATCATTGCCCTTTCTCGCAACAACATTATTTACAATGCTGCCCACTGTATACAGCCATATACTAACCTGGTCCTTGTGCCTGTTTTATTCCAAACATCATAAATCTTTCCTTCCAAACTTTCCATTCCAGAGTCTAATGCTGTCTGTTGATCACTTGGACTAACTCAGGTTCTGGCAGATTAGCCTCAATGCTTTGTCTGAGCTCTGGAGCTGCACCTTTTGTTGTACCTGTGTTTGTCCCAGGACCTGCTGCCTCTCTTTGGAGTCTATTGGTTTCCAGTCTCCAGGTTTGGTTTTAAGCAGTCTGCTGTAGCGTCCCCTGATGTCCTGGTGAACCTTGAAACAATTCTTATTTTTCATGTTCACCTCAATTGATGCATGCAATGCTATGTTTTTGTATTTTTACCGTCTTTTCTGTTGCCACCAACATGCAACTGACTTAAATCCTAAAATATGAAAATTCCAGAAAACTATGGGTTTCTTCACATCTGATTGATGCTTGGTGCCTTTTTGAAACACAATGGTAATTTTGGCTCAGACTGCCATTGCTTATGTCATATATTTTTGTAGGAAGCAGGCCATTAGGCCCACCAAGTCCACACCAACCCTCAGAAAAGCATCCCACCCAGATGCCCCCTTGCCATATCCCTGTTACGTTGCATTTCCCATGGCTAATCCACCTAGCCTGCACATTTTTGGACTGTGGGAGGAAGCCAGAGCACCAAGAGGAAGCCCATGCAGACATGGGGCGAATGTGCAAACTACATACTGAGAGTTGCCTGAGGTTGGAATTGAAGCAGGTCCCTGGTGCTGTGAGACAACTATGTGAATCACTGAGCCACTATGCTGCACTTGGTTTAATGAATGTGGCCCAACCCGGTCAGGTGACAGCTGCAGCAACCTTTTTCTCTTTTTTTAAATAAACTATTTTCATCCATGAAGGTCTCAGGTATTAAAATCAGATGATAGGAGTTGAAAAAAAAAACACCCACTTTTACCACCTGCCATTGACGTATATTGGAAGCAAATGCAGGTTGGTACACAACCTGTTTGGTCATGTTATGACTGTACCCTCCTTGGCTGTCAAATCCTATGGTGAAACTTATATCTCAAGCTTCTGGGTCAGAGACAGGGAATGATACCCTTGCAAGACCTCCTTCCTCTGGGATAGAGAAAAACAAGGATTTTCAATGCTGTGAATGAAGTATATTCTCCTAAATGGCTGATTCCCTCATCCTGAGGTGATTTTGACTCCGAGACTCGACAACTAGTTGAAACAACCTCTCAGCATCTGTCAAACCCTTCAAAAATTTTCATTAGTTTCAAGAAGATCAGCTCTCATTCTTCTCAACCCCATGGAAAATGTATAATTCTGACTTAATCTATTCTCATAGGACAACCCATTAATTGAAGGATTTATTCTAATGAATTTTCCTTGCATGTCCATTTGAAGCAAGTATATCTCTCCTTAGGTAAGGAAACCAACATTGTTCATGGTTCTCCAGATATGGTCTGAGCAAATCTATTTATAATTTCGGCAGCACTTTCTTACTCTTATACTTCTACCTCTTTGCAATAATCAGCACCACCTGCAAGTTCCCTGCAATTTTTCACAGATCCATGAATATTGAAGAGAAGCAACAAAGTCCTGGGACCTGGTGTTGTGGGTGTACCTTTATTAAATGGACTGTAGTAGTTCAGTTCAAGAAGATAGCTCACCACCATCTTCTCCAGGAATAGGCCATAAATGTTTGCTTAGCCAGTGATTGCCATATCCCCTGAATGAGTCGAAAACACTAACGTATCACTTTGTCTGCCTAATCACTTGCCACTACTGCCTTGGGCTGTGCTTCCATTGAGATTATGGACAATGCAAGGTGCCTGATTGTCTAATGCAGAGCTGGGCAAAGCTGACTTAGCAAATGTACAGCAGACGAGGGCTGCAAATCAGGTGAAGTGTCACAAATCACAAAAGGCCATCCTTAAGATATAGCCCTTCCTCTCATGTTCCTGAGGCATGGGTCTGTAGAGGCAGGAACCCATGAAATCTGGATCTCTGGAATCAAATGTCTTGTCCACTTGCAGATTGAAGGGAAGAAGCAAACACATTCTTTTACCCTTCTGGTTGCTTTATTTTTTATGTTATTCTGTGACCTTTCTGAATTTTGGCTAACTAATTCTGCAACGGCTGTGTAGGTGGCAATGGCTGAGTAGCATTCACTGTCCTGTTGATTGGAACTGAGGCAGTTATGACAGGGAACATGTGTTTCCATCTTGGCCTTGCACACTGCTAACCAACCTGTTTTCATTATTTCACACTATTCCCCAGGGGCAGCAATGTGCACCAGTAATGGGCAAGAGTAACGAAACAAACTTTACACAAAAAATACATTCATGGGCTATCGTTCTGACCCTGTAACAACCTTGCTAGTTAGTTAGGAAGCAGGAAGACTAGCTCATCTGCAGAAGATTCTGACAGGAATAATCCATAGTCTACATGGTTCCAGTCATTATAAGACCAATTCCACATTCTGAGTAACTGAATGGTGAAAATGAAGAGCAATGTGAAGCTTGAAAATGATCATTACATGCTACTCGGTTGGAGAGACAAAGAGAAGTGGTGAGGAATTTGCAACAGCTACAGTATGTGATGGATGGCAGTTATACAAAGGGGGGAAAGTCTCAGATACAGTCACATAGATGGGTTAACTCCAGGAAGGGTAAGAGCGGTAGGCAGCTAGTGCAGGAGTCTTTTGTGGATATCCCATTTCAAACAGGTATGCTGTTTTGGAAAATGTAGGGGGTGATGGATTCTCAGGGGAACGTAGCACAAACAGCCAAGTTTCTGGTATTGAGACTGGCTCTAATGCAACGAGGGGTACATCGGCTTCCAAGAGATCAATTGTGTTAGGGGATTCTGTAGTCCGAGGTACAGACAGACGTTTCTGTGGCCAGCAGAGAAAAAGCAGAATGGTGTGTTGTTTCCCTGGTGCCAGGATCAAGGATGTCTCAGAGAGGGTGCCAGAATGTTCTCACGAAGGAGAGGGGCCAGCAGGGAGGTCATTGTCCACATTGGAACCAATGATATTGGAAGGAAAAAGGTTGAGATTCTGAAGGGAGATTACAGAGAGTTAGGTAGAATTTTAAAAAGGAGGTCCTCAAGGGTAGTAATATCTGGATTACTCCCAGTGCTACGAGCTAGTGAGGGCAGGAATAGGAGGATAGAGCAGATGAATGCATGGCTGAGGAGCTGGTGTATGGGAGAAGGATTCACATTTTTGGATGATTGGAATCTCTTTTGGGGTAGAAGTGACCTGTACACGAAGGACGGATTGCACCTGAATTGGAAGGGGACTAATATACTGGCAGGGAAATTTGCTAGAACTGTTTGGGAGGATTTAAACTAGTAATGTGGGGATGGGGGGGGAGGGGAGTGGATCTCAAGGAGATAGTGAAGAAAGAGATCAATCTGAGACGGGTATAGCTGAGAACAGAAGTGAGTCAAACAGTCAGGGCAGGCAGGGACAACGTAGGACTAATAAATTAAACTGCATTTATTTCAATGAAAGGGGCCTAACAGGGAAGGCAGTTGAATTCAGGGCATGGTTAGGAACATGGGACTGGGTTATCATAGCAATTACGGCAACATGGCTCAGGGATGGGCAGGACTGGCAGCTGAATGTTCCAGGATACAAATGCTACAGGAAGGATAGAAAGGGAGGCAAAAGAGGAGGGGGAGTGGCATTTTTGATAAGGGATAGCATTACAGCTGTGCAAAGGGAGGATATTCCCGGAAATACATCCAGGGAAGTTATTTGGGTGAACTGAGAAATAAGAAAGGGATGATCGCCTTATTGGGATTGTATTATAGACCCCCCAACAGTCAGAGGGAAATTGAGAAACAAATTTGTAAGGAGATCTCAGCTATCATTAAGAATAATAGGGTGGTTATGGTAGGGGATTTTAACTTTCCAAACATCAGCTGGGACTGCCATAGTGTTAAAGGTTTAGATGGAGAGGAATTTTTTAAGTGTGTACAAGACAATTTTCTGATTCAGTATTTGGATGTACCTACTAGAGAAGGTGCAAAACTTGACCTACTCTTGGGAAATAAGGCAGGGCAAGTGACTGAGGTATCAGTGGGGGAGCACTTTGGGGCCAGCGACCATAATTCTATTTGTTTTAAAATAGTGATGGAACAGGACAGACCAGATCTAAAAGTTGAAGATCTAAATTAGAGAAAGGCCAATTTTGATGGTATAAGGCAAGAACTTTCAAAAGCTGAGTGGAGGCAGATGTTTGCAGCTAAAGGGACGGCTGGAAAATGGGAAGCCTTCAGAAATGAGATAACAAGAATCCAGAGAAAGTATATTCCTGTCAGGGTGAAAGGGAAGGCTGGTAGGTATAGGGAATGCTGGATGACTAAAGAAATTGTGGGTTTGGTTAAGAAAAAAAGGAAGCATATGTCAGGTACAGACAGGATAATCGAGTGAATCCTTAGAAGAATGTAAAGAAAGTAGGAGTATACTTAAGAGGGAAATCAGGAGGGCAAAACGGGGATATGAGATAGCTTTGGCAAATAGAATTAAGGAGAATCCAAAGGAGTTTGACAAATATACTCAGGACAAAAGGGTAACTAGGGAGAGAGTAGGTCCACTCAAAGATCAGCAAGGCGGCCTTTGTGGGGCCACAGAAAATGGGGGAGATACTAAATGAATATTTTGCATCAGTATTTACTGTGGAAAAGGATATGGAAGATATAAACTGTAGGGAAATAGATGGTGACATCTTGCAAAATGTCCAGATTACAGAGGAGGAAGTGCTGGATGTCTTGAAACAGATAAAGGTGGATAAATCCCCAGGACTTGATCAGGTGTACCCAAGAACTCTGTGGGAAGCTAGAGAAGTGATTGCTGGGCCTCTTGCTGAGATATTTGTGTCATCGATAGTCACAGGTGAGGTGCCGGAAGACTGGAGGTTGGCAAACGTGGTGCCACTGTTTAAGAACAGCGGTAAAGACAAGCCAGAGAACTATAGACCAGTGAGCCTGACCTCAGTGGTGGGCAAGTTGTTGGAGGGAATCCTGAGGG
>NC_057711.1:110418751-110421365 GCF_004010195.1 Chiloscyllium plagiosum | reverse complement strand
GAGGTTTACAAAATCATGAGGGGCATGGAGAGAATAAATAGACAAAGTCTTTTTCCTGGGGTCAGGGAGTCCAGAACTAGAGGGCAGAGGTTTAGGTTGAGAGGGGAAAGATATAAAAGAGACCTAAGGGGCAACTTTTTCACGCAGAGGGTGGTACGTATATGGAATGAGCTGCCAAAGGATGTGGTGAAGGCTGGTACAATTGCAACATTTAAGAAGCATTTGGATGGGTATATGAATAGGAAGGGTTTGGAGGGATATGGGCTGGGTGCTGGCAGGTGGGACTAGATTGGGTTTGGATATCTGGTCGGCATGGACGGGTTGGACCAAAGAGTCTGTTTCCATGCTGTACATCTCTATGCTCTATGACTCTACTCCAGATCTCAGAGTATGCCACGTGGGACATAAGAAAATTTGACATCATTTGATTGCATTGCCAAAACAAGCACTGACATCTTGAAAAATGTCTCAAAATAAAGGCTCAAAGTATGAATATAGATGACAGACCTAAAATAATAGCAGCCATTGATACTCACTGCCAAACTATATCTAGTGTGTCGAGATGTAGCATAGAAGTAATTCCAACATCCAGTGACTGGGATGAGGCCAATAAGCCCCTTGATTTGATTTATTTACAGTCACATGTACCTTGTTCCAAAATACAGTGAAAACTGTTGTATGGTGTCACCACTCTCAGGCATCATTTTAAAACACAGAAAAATAAAACAAAACATAAAATATAAAGGCAGAAAGATGAAGAAATAAAGTAAGTATCCAACTTTACAGTCCTTCTTGTTAACTGCTTCGTTATGGGCCATGGGCCAGCCACAAATCCCCTTTGCCGCTTCACTGCCGCTACAGCGAATGTTGCCACTCTTTGGCGCCATCTTGCCTCCACTGGTATCCTCGCCACTGTGAATCCTCCAGAACCTCATCAATACAGATGCCACCGATGCTGCTGGGTACTGCACCAGCCCAAACACAACTCTGCAGCCATCATGAGTTCACTTTTGGCCCACCTCGCCGATGCAGCCGCCAGGTCTCATGCTAGGCCCAAGCTCACCTCTGCTGCCTCTTCCATGAATCTGCGCTGGATTCCGATGCTGCCAGGAACCAAACTCACCTCCACCGCAGTAGCCACGAGTCAGCGCTAGGACCGCCTTGACGCTGCAGCAGTGACCAGGATCCGAAACTCTCTTCAAATCTGCTGCCACACGTCTGTGCTGCTGGGCCTACTTGTGTCTGCACTCCTGGGCCCACTTGAGTCTGCACTGCTGGGCCCATTTGAGTCAGTGGTGCTGGGCTCATTCGCCTCCATCAATGCCATCATCATGACCAACCTCTTTAACAAGAGTAAAGAAAAATAAAATAGAAGGGACAAAAAAATGAGAGAAGAAAGAAAAGAAAGAAAAAGAAAGTAGATAGAGCAGACTAGCCCTGGGCTCAGAAGTCCTAGTCCATCATCATCTTATCAGCAGTCTCTCCTTGAGTCTGTTTCATAATGCAATGAAATCAGGAATGAAGTGTGACCTATCTCGACATTCCTATCTTTGTAACTTGTCCTTTATTTCTTTTAATTTTTAAAAATCTCAGCTTTAATAATTACAGATAATCTTACATCATTTTGTACAAGACAGCTCCAAACATCCATCACCCTTTGAGTATGGGAGTGCTTTCTAACTCCGGACAAGTTTAACTCTAATTTTTAGCCTTTGCTCCTTAGACATGAATACCCTAGCTGCAGAAATTCAATCTATTCTACCTGTTAACCTTAATATTTTCAACTTTGTCATCAAATCACCCCTTATCGAATGACAGGGAATAGGAGTCTAGTCTATATAATCTCTTTGTAACTTAACCATATATTTTCTGGTAAATATATAATGCACTCTTTACGAGGTCATTATGTCCTTCCTCAGGTATAGTCTGAGAACCCTGCACTGCCCAGTTCTACCTCCTTCCCAGGATCCACAAGCCTGACCACCCTGGCCAACCCATTGTCTCAGCATGCTCCTGCCCGACTGAACTCATTTCTACCTACCTCAACACTGTCCTATCCCCCCTAGTCCAGGAACTCCCCACACATGTTCGAGACACCACCCACGCCCTCCACTTCCTCCAAGACTTCTGTTTCTCCAGCCCCCAACGCCTCATTTTCACCATGGATATCCAATCCCTCTCCACCTCCATCCGCCATGACCAGGGCCTCCAAGCCCTCCATTTTTTCCTCTCCCGACGTCCCCAACAGTACCCTTCCACCGACACTCTCATTCGTTTGGCCGAACTGGTCCTCAACCTTAACAATTTCTCCTTCGAATCCTCCCACTTCCTCCAGACCATAGGGGTAGCCTATGTTGGCTACGTAGAGCAGTTGATCTTCCATAATTACACCGGCACCACTCCCCACCTCTTCCTCCGCTACATTGATGACTGCATTGGCGCCACATCATGCTCCAATGAGGAGGTTGAGCAATTCATCAACTTCACCAACACATTCCACCCTGACCTTAAATTTACCTGGACCATCTCTGACACCTTCCTTCCCTTCCTGGACCTCTCCACCTCCATTAATGACGACTGACTTGACACTGACATTTTTTACAAACCCACCGAC
>NC_057711.1:110416946-110418310 GCF_004010195.1 Chiloscyllium plagiosum | reverse complement strand
CTGCTGAGGACATGGAGGTCCTGGGCCTCCTTCACCGCCTCTCCCTCACCACCAGACGCCTGGAGGAAGAATGCCTCATCTTCCACCTCGGAACACTCCAACCCCAGGGCATCAATGTGGACTTCAACAGTTTCCTCATTTCCTCTACCCCCACTCACCCTAGTTCCAAACTTCCAGCTCAGCACTGTCCCCATGACTTGTCCTACCTGCCTATCTTCTTTTCCACCTATCCACTCCACCCTCTCCTCCCTGACCTATCACCTTCATCCCCTCCCCCACTCACCACTGTATGCTACTTTCTCCCCACCCTCCTCTAGCTTATCTCTCCACCCTTCAGGCTCTCTGCCGTTATTCCTGATGAAGGGCTTTTGCCCGAAATGTCGATTTTACTGCTCCTCGGATGCTGCCTGAACTGCTGTGCTCTTCCAGCACCACTAATCCAGAATCAGGTAGTTAAACTGCCTACTTCCTTTCTATGGATGAGTTTAAACCTTCCTGGTTTGGTGAGAAAAATGGGAAAATGCAGTGAGAATGAAAAACTTCAGATTCTCGATATTGAAGAAACACTTTTTCTGATTTTCCCCTCAATCCTTAAACAGTTCCTCCAAAATCTCACCATCAAGCGCGACTGCTATATTTCCAGTTTTGTATCTCATCGGCCCAACTCACTTTGTTTCTTGTATTTCTATGCTGCTTCCAATTCTTCATCCTTTCACTGAAAAATTAGACAGCAAGTATTCCCAACGTGTAAATCTGAGCGGATACCTGATAGCTACAGATTGCTGAATGTTTGTCCTGGCTATGATGCAAATGCTTCTTCTGCATTAAGTCCTTGCATAGCTCCATGGACAACACTTTGTCCACACAGGTAGCCATCAGCATACAAACAGCCTCAGCACATCATTAAGTCTGTCAGACTAATTCATATACCAACCCCTCAGGACATCCCTTTTTGCTTTCAGGGACAACTATGACCTGCATGCTTCTCGGAGGAAGTGAGGACTGCAGATGCTGGAGATCAGAACTGAAAGATGTGTTGCTGGAAAAGCGCAGCAGGACAAGCAGCATCCAAGGAGCAGGAGAATCGACGTTTCGGACGTTTCGGGCATAAGCCCTTCTTCAGGAATGAGGATGGTGTGCCAAGCAGGCTAAGAAAAAAGGCAGGGAGGAGGAACTTGGGGGAGGGGCATTGGGAATGCGATAGGTGGAGAGAGGTTAAGGTGAGGGTGATAGGCCGGAGAGGGGGTGAGGACGGAAAGGTCAGCAAGAAAATTGCAGGTCAGGAAGGTGGTGCTGATTTAGAGGGTTGGGATTGAGACAAGGTGGGGGGAGGGGAAATGAGGGTGCTGGAGAGATCTGAATTC
>NC_057711.1:110413119-110416579 GCF_004010195.1 Chiloscyllium plagiosum | reverse complement strand
CCAGGAGTGGAGGTTGGGTTGGTGGGGGGTGTGGACCTGACGGGGGAGTCGCGGAGGGAGTGGTCTCTCCGGAATGCTGATAGGGGAGGGGAGGGAAATATATCCTTGATGGTGGGGTCTGCATGCTTCTGTCAATCATTTTGTGTGCATGAACACAAATGTATCTCATGCACCTACACAGAACACGTCTTATGGTTTTTAGCTTTCTCTCTTAGCATTGATTTATTTTACTCTTTCTGGGAGGCTGTCAGTATCTGTGTACTTCACATTGCTTTCTTAGCACACAGAGACTTTAGTATTCAGAAACAGACCAGCAGCCTCACTGACACGATTGCTTTTTAGCACAGAAGGAGAGACAGGAAGCTCGTGACAGTGGTGAGCACTGAAGAGTCAAAAGGGTGGCTGTGTCATTGTCACTACTGGAGCATGTGCCAGCAGTTTATGTGACTAACAGACTGTATGTGCTTCAAACCAATGGTGCTGTGTTAAAGTCAAAGGGGAATTGCCTTTAGTGGGTGAAGGGGGCCTACAGTCTGTTAGCTGGTACGGCCACAGTCAGTCAAGGAGCTTGTCCGATTCCAGAGCAGGATCTTGGCCACAGTGAGTCAGGTGTTTGGTCCTACCAGAATCTGGGGATTTGTGTCCTTGCTGTTAAGGGACTGGGCTATGGTCCATTCTGCATTTCAGGTGTAAACAGTTCAGGGATTGCAGGTAAGTTAGTCAGGTGCTGTTGAGAAATCAGTCCAAAGTGGGCCAATGTTTCCTGTACTGAGTCAAAGCGAGAAATTGAGTAGAGTAGAACTGGATGGAACTACAGTTAGTGCTGATGGATAAGCAGGAGATGTATCCTACAGTGAGCGAGGAGGAAATGCAGAGAGCAGATAGGATTACTTGTTCGGGAAGACGAGCTAGATGAGAGCCAGTGAGTGGATAAGATGAATGTAACAGTGAGACTTGTAATTCATGAGCCTTGGTGAAATGTCCATGCAGTGGCAGTGTTGGAGAGGGTCATAGCTCTGAGAGTGTGAGGTAGCAGAAGGAAGATGGGGCACTTATCCTTGTGAAGTAAAGGAGATCATTGACCTTTCTATCTGCACTACTGGACATCCCACTTCACCCAGGACTCAGCAGTGAACCAGGCAGCAATTTGAGTCTAGTCTGACCTGGTTTGATGGAGTTGTCTCCTGTGGTAGTCCACTAGAAAAAAGAATTGCCCACCTCAACAGCATATCCACCCAGACCTCCAGTCCTTCTGGTTCTGAGTCATAATCTAAATAGAGCTGAAGTGTTAACTCTGTTTCTGTCACCAAAGATGCTGTTAAAACCTGCTGAGTTTCTCCAGGACTTTCCAACTTTATTTAAGACCTTCACGTCCCTGTCCAAAATGTAAGGAGCAAGCAGTCCTCTCCTCTGTGCCACATCCTGAACTTGATCACCATAGTGCGAAGGGTCAATCCTGGCCTGTAGTCTCTCAAGTGGTGAACAACTTCCCATTAGCTGTGGTGCTGGTGGCTTGAATGCCAGAAGTTCCTGTCAATGCTTTTGAGTTGTTTGGCAACACCAGCAACTAAGAACAGCATCCAAGGGCTGGTTAATGAATGAATAAGGTGAAGAGTGGAAGGCTGTATGCGAAAAGTCTCAACCATAGTGGACCGGGCCATATTAATTCACTTGATGAAATCCTTCATCTGAAAATTGGAAACCTCTATCCAATGTTTCTAAGTGTGGGCTTTGCACGCTCAACAAATAGGAGCCTTCATTTGATCAATCTGAGCTGGGTTTAATTCCAAGTGTAAGGGCAGAGAATGTTGTGTTCAGTCCTGTAACTAGCAGTATTACTCTGCACAATTTTCTGACCTTCACACATTCAGTGTTTCATAACCGTTCCTTCATTCTCAATTTTTTTCTGTATTGTTTCCCTCAGGCTTTCCTCTCCAGGGAGGAACATTCAAGTTCTCTGGATTTGAACTGTATAGGTTGTAAAATTCATGTGTTTACAAAGATTGAATTTCAAGAAAACAAAATCAGATATTAAAGAAAACTGTTAGAACATACAGATACTAGTCCACTGCTGGAATTAAAGATGTACTAACTATACCATGGGCAGCTGGATGTGAAGCTCACCATAAGATCATCAAATAATGAAGACTAAACTGGCAGATAACCACTAACCTATCATGAAACTGCAAACATTTGGCAAAATAGCTGAAACATGGATATTAGATAGATTACTTACAGTGTGGAAACAGGCCCTGTGGCCTAACAAGTCCACCCCGACTCTCCGAAGAACAACCCGCCCAGACCCATTCCTCTACATTTACCCCTTTACCTAACACTACGGGCAATGTAGCATGGCCAATTCACCTGACCTGCACATTTTTGGACTGTGGGAGGAAACCGGAGTACCTGGAGGAATCCCATGCAGACACAGGGAGAACGTACAAACTCCACACAGACAGTTGCCTGAGGCAGGAATTGAACCCAGGTCTCTGGCGCTGTGAAGCAGCAGTGCTAACCGCTGTGCCACCGTGCCACTCATATGCACATTGAGATATTATGTTTCAAGAAAAATACAATTATTTTCCAAGCTGCTCAACGATACTGAAGTGGGAGTTGACACAGGGCATGCTGACACGCGGCACACCGACACAAGATGGCAGCTGAGCCATAAGTGGGTCACTTAGCACACAAGATGTCCGCTGAGCTATTCAATGATAAAGTACAGCGAAGCATACACAGATACTGCCTAAGGCCAACAGGATACCAGTACAATAGACACAGAACAATAGATAATTAGTTTATGGCAGGCAGGGGAGAGAATACCCATCAGTAACGTCTTCTGCTCCCGAAGTGTCTGAGTCCTTCAACAGAAATGTTAACTACCTGAGACTGCTTCTATACAAGTGTTAATACTCTAGATTTGCAGTAATGAAAAACGACCTTCCTTCTCAGGAAGAACAATCACAATCAATTACTGCAGCAATGGACTTCCTGCGTAGCTGCTGAAACTGACAATGACTCTGTAACGTTCCTCTGAAACTGACAATGACTCTGTAACTTTTTCTGTAAACAAACCGTGCTGTACAAACAAAGACTCAACATTTGGACCATTATACCATGAAATGTATAAAATATCGTGAAATGTGCTCCGACGGTGAGAGAAGGCTTGCAGCTGACAGCCGTGCTGCCAGGTGACTACATCCAGGCCAGTCATTCTGGCTGGAGACTTCAACTGTATCATTGATGCAGATGGACAATCCGGCGGAGGGGGGAGACTGTAAACTGGACACCACATCCAGAGTTCTGATGGAAACTGTGTTGTTGGAAAAGCACAGCATCCAAGGAGCAGGAGAATTGATGTTTCGGGCATAAGCCCTTCTTCAGGAATGAGGAGGGTGTGCCAAGCAGGCTAAGATAAAAGGTAGGGAGGAGGGACTTGGGGGAGGGGCGTTGGGAATGC
>NC_057711.1:110407829-110413099 GCF_004010195.1 Chiloscyllium plagiosum | reverse complement strand
GAGTGGGAGGGGGAGTTAAAGTGTTCAGCCACAGGGCAGTTGGGTTGGTTGGTGTGGGTGTCCCAGAGGTGTTCTCTGAAATGTTCCGCAAGTAGGCGGCCTGTCTCCCCAATGTAGAGGAGGCCACATCGGGTGCAGCGGATGCAGTAAATGATGTGTGTGGAGGTGCAGCTGAAACTGATGGAAACTGTCAAAGATGCCAAGCTGCACGACGTCTTCAGCACTCCTGCACATGGAATGCAGCGTAGGTACACCTGGTCACGGACAGACGGGTCTATCCACTCAAGGATAGATTACCTGTTTGTGTCTCGAACGCTCTCGGTCAGATCCACCGACGTCAAGCCGGTGTTCTTCTCTGACCACTGCCTCCTGCTTGCCGACTGTCACCTACAGGACGAGCAGCGGGCTGGTAAGGGAATGTGGAAGCTGAACACCAAGCTGTTAACTCCAAGAAACATTGAGGAACTCAAGAGGGATTACGCAGGTTGAAGAACTGTGAAGCCCCTGTTTGAGTCCCCAGCAGACTTGTGGGAAACAGTAAAAGGAAACATCAAGAGTTTCTTCATTCTCAAAGGTGTTCAGGTGGCGAGAGAGAGGTGGGGAAAACTGTCCCAGCTCCAGGAAAGTATCCAGAATCTGCTCCTGCTGCAGACGATGGATTCGATGTCATGGAGGACCTCCAGGAGCTGATGGGCCAGTAAGCCTCACTCTTTGTCTTGGAGGCCTCCAAGATAATCTTCCGGTCCAGGGTCCGCTCTATGGAGCAGGACGAGACATGCTCACGTTTCTTCTTCCAGAAGGTGCACAAAGAGAGCTCTGTGCTCAGCAGCCTGAAGGAAGAAGCTGGCTTCGATAACATCATCTCAGGCTGACGTCATGAGGATCAGTAAATCCTTCTATGCCAGTCTGTGTGACGCGAAGCCGACCGACAGCGCGGCCTCCCAGTCGTTCCTGTCCTCTATCGTGGACGTCTTAGACGACAGAACACGGGAGAGGCGGGACCAGCTGCTATCTCTGGATGAGCTGACCAAGGCCCTTGAATCCTTCGAAAAGAATAAAACTCCCGGAAGCGACGGCTTGCCGGTTGAGCTCTATTCTGCTCTGTGGTACAGGATTGGCCAGGACCTGCTGGAGGTGTATGTCAGTATGCTTCTGGCTGGTACCATGAGTGAATCCATGAGGAAAGGCATCATCACCCTCATCTACAAACGGAAGGGCCAGAGCGAGGAAATCAGAAATTGGAGACCAATCTCACTATTGAATGCAGATTACAAAATCTTGTCAAACCAGGTCAGGTCTGCTCTGGGATCGGTGATCCATCCTGACCAAACCTGTGCTGTACCAGACAGGAAGATCGTTGAGAGTCTTGCACTCCTCAGGGATACGACCGCCTACGTGCAGGACAGGGGGTTGAACACCTGCCTCATCAGCCTGGACCAGGAGAAAGTCTTTGACAGGATATCACATCCGTATATGAGAGATGTTCTCTCCCAAATGGGCTTTGGGGAGGGAATCTGCAATTGGATCAGACTGCTCTACACCAACATTGTCAGTGCAGTCTCAATCAATGGGTGGGAATCAGATAGCTTCCCAGTCAGATCTGGAGTCAGGCAGGGCTGCCCTCTCTCTCCTGCCTTGTTTGTGTGCTGCATAGAGCCATTTGCCGAGTCCAAAGGGAAGGATGTGAGCCTGAGAGGGGTGACTCTTCCTGGCAGCGGGGGCCAACAGGCTAAGGCGTCCCTGTACATGGATGACGTCATCGTTTTCAGCTTGGATCTGCTGTCCGTGCACAGACTCGTGTACATCTGTGACCAGTTCGAACAGGCCTCGGGGGCCAAGGTCAACCAAGGCAAGAGCGAGGCCATGCTCTTCGGGAACTGGGCCGACCAATCCTTCATCTCCTTCACCATCAGGACTGACCACCTGAAGGTGCTGGGTATTTGGGTTGGAGGGGCTGGGCGTGCGCCAAGTCTTGGTCAAGAAAGTGAGGCAGAAACTGGGTAGATGGAAGCCACAGTTGCTCTCCATCACGGGTAAAAACCTGGTCATCAGGGGTGAGGCACTGTCAGTGTTGTTATGTGTGGCACAGGTCTGGTCTATTCCCAGAATCTGTGCCATCGCAGTCACCCGGGCCATCTTCCATTTTGTATGGAGATCAAAGATGGCCAGGGTCCGAAAGGACTCTATGTACAAAGCTCTCGGCAACGGGGGAAAAAACACGCCAATGCCACCTTCATCCTGATGGCTACCTTTGTGTGTGGCTGCATCAAGCTGTGCATGGATCCCCAGTATGCAAACACAAAGTGTCACTACGTACTGAGTTTCTACCTGTCCCCGGTGTTCCGAAGGATGGGCCTGGCCTCGCTGCCGCGGAACGCTTCAAGTAGTTGGACCGTTTCATATCACCTGTCCTTCGTGGAGAAATTTATGAAAAAAAAACCTTTGACCACAAGTCCATCAGAAAGTGGTCAGCATGTAGTGTCCTTGATATCCTTCGGGAAAAGGAGAGGCCGGATCCTATCGAGCGGTTCCCTGAGCAGACTGTCAAAGTAATTTGGCAGAATGCCTCATCGCCAGAACTTTTGAACAAGCACCAAGACATGGCTTGGCTGGTGGTGAGAAGGGCTCTGCCTGTGAGATCCGTTATGCACGCCCAGACTCTCTGTCACACCGCACGCTGCTCTTGAAGCAGTTGTGGAGGGGACAAGACTGTCACACACCTCCTTCTGGAATGTGCCTACGCAAGCACACCGAGACGAACATCAACTGTGCCTGGAGGATCATCAACTCGGTCAAAGACGCGCTTTGGGCGGTCCGGAACCTGTTGATCTTCCAGCTGAAGGAACTGACCCCGACTGAGTGTTGCAGACTGGCACATTCCAAGGTCCAGGACTATGTGTTGTGGGACGCGCTGAAGCTTGGGGCAACTGCTGCCAAGGCGCGGTGGGGAAAGACCACCAAAGGAGAACAGGAGGCCCATTCGGTAAGTGGGCTCCGCTGACACCTCATCTAAATATATGCATAGTAAACGTACAGACCTGTATATATGAATGATTACTTGATCTCTGTATGCAAAGAAATGGAATGTTTACGTATGTATGGCATCACCAATTGTACAGATCATCAAAATATTTTTATGAATAAAGTATATTTTTGCAATAAAAAATAGTCTCTCTCTTCCCGGAGCTCTGGTTTCTTTGTACAATAAACTCTGTCATTAAATCCCGATTCTGACTCCGAGACTGGTGATTTTCCCCACAACAGTACAAAATTCCTACCTACTTCCCCTTGGATTCCACGAAAAGTCTTCCATGTGAGCAGGGTCTTTAATTATGGGATCATCACATCTGATTATAATTCACCTCAAAATCTCATATGTTCTGGAAAGTGCTGCTGAAAGATGATAAGATAGCTTGGATATTATAACTGCAGTTTTCCTTTTAGTGAACTGTGCTACTAAACAGAATGTTATGTCTGTTAACAGCAAGTTTGATTGGAGACAACTAAATTAACACAGACAGTAAGCAAAACCTGGCACTTCTCCTGGTCTAATGTGACTCAGCACAACAGTATTTTACCCTGAATTATTTGAATGGTGACAAATTGCTTAACTTTAATTTAACCTGGTTGATTGAAACAACTAGAACTGCTTAATAAGGAGTAATCTAATTCAGAACTATATTTGCTGCTGAGCTAAACAGATGGGAAATTTCATAGAATCATAGAATCCCTACAGTGTGGAAACAGGCCATTCAGCTCATCAAGTCCATATTGACCCTCTGAAAAGCATCCCACCTCCCCTATCCTATCCCCGTAACCCTGCATTTCCCATGCCTAATGCACCTACCCTGCACCTTCCTGGACACTACAGATTAATTTATCATGGCCAATCCACATAACCTGCTCACCTTTGGACTGTAGGAGGAAACCCATGTAGACACTAGGAAAATGTGCAAACTCCATACTAGATGGTCACCCGAGGATGGAATCAAACCTGAGTCCCTGTTGCAGATGGTCACCCGAGGATGGAATCAAACCTGAGTCCCTGTTGCTGTGAGGCAGCAGTGCTAACCACTGGGCTACTATGCCACCAAATTTGGTAGTAATTGTATTAATTTAAATTTAGATTCTAGATTTAGGTTTTATTGTCATGTGTGCAAAAGTACAGTGAAAAATGTACAATGTCACCACACACTGTGGTACAAAATCTTAGTTACACAAATAGAAAACTAAAGAAATAAATTAAATGTTCAGCACTACAATTTTCTTAATATAAAAGTAGGAAAATAAAGTTAAAAAGTCAAACACTACAGTCCTTTCTTAAGCCATTGGGCTGTAGATGCTCCAATCTGGGCCTTCCCCATGAGGGCTCACTTTCCCCTGTGCTGGGCTAAGACCTGCCTGTGTTTGCCAGCTGCCTTCGTCACTGAGTGCCGCTGCTGACCTCCATCAGGCAGACCAGATGTTGCCGCCGCCCGCAAGGCTTCGGCCCCGATTGCCGCTGCTGCCATCTTTCTCCATTGCAGTGTCATGGCTGACTGCCGCTGCTGCCATCCTGGCACACGCTGGGCCCCAGCCGCTGCCATGCTCCGTTGCCATGTTAGCCGACTCACTGCCGAGTCCTACGCTTGTACCACTCCAGACATGGGGAAAGCAGTGATGCCGCTGACCGCAATCAGCTGTCTCGTGGATGATCGACCAAGGCCCCCAGCCACTGACATCGCCACTGCCATCTCCACAATGGAACTCTAAAGACTAAAGGACTAAAAAAAAGGAATTAAAGTGAGAAAAGAAGAAAGAAGTAATAAAAGTGGTTGGAGGGGATGGGTGAGAAGTCTATCTCTGCCACCATCTTGCCTGGAAGTCTAATTAATCCAACATATACATATCTCATCACTTGAGCATCAGAATTCATTTTCTCACTCACCATTCACTGATTCCCATAAGACCATAAGACCATAAGACCATAAGACATAGGAGTGGAAGTAAGGCCATTCGGCCCATCAAGTCCACTCCGCCATTCAATCATGGCTGATGCGCATTTCAGCTCCACTTACCAGCGTTCTCCCCGTAGCCCTTAATTCCCCGAGACAACAAGAATCTATCAATCTCGGCCTTGAAGACATTTAGCGCCCCGGCTTCCACTGCACTCCGTGGCAATGAATACCACAGGCCCACCACTCTCTGGCTGAAGAAATATCTCCGCATTTCTGTTCTGAAATGACCCCCTCTAATTCTAAGGCTGTGTCCACGGGCCCTAGTCTCCTCGT
>NC_057711.1:110388407-110407567 GCF_004010195.1 Chiloscyllium plagiosum | reverse complement strand
GTCTCCCTTTAATCTTCTAAACTCCAACGAATACAATCCCAGTATCCTCAGCCGTTTTTCATATGTTAGACCTGTCATTCCAGGGATCATCCGTGTGAATCTCCGCTGGACACGTTCCTGTGCCAGTATGTCCTTCCTGAGGTGTGGGGACCAAAACTGGACACAGTACTCCAAATGGGGCCTAACCAGAGCTTTATAATGTCTTAGTGGTACATCTCTGCTTTTATATTCCAACCCTCTTGAGATAAGAGACAACATTGCATTCGCTTTCTTAATCATGGACTCAACCTGCATGTTTACCTTTAGAGAATCCTCGACTAGGACTCCCAGATCCCTTTGTGCTTTGGCTTTATTAATTTTCTCACCATTTAGTAAGTAGTCTATGCTTTTATTCTTTTTGCCAAAGTGCAAGACCTCGCACTTGCTCACGTTAAATTCCATCAGCCATTTCCTGGACCACTCTCCCCACCTGTCTAGATCCTTCTGTAGCCTCCCCACTTCCTCAGTATTACCTGCCTGTCCACCTAACTTCGTATCATCGGCAAACTTTGCTAGAATTCCCCCGGTTCCCTCATCCAAATCATTCATATATAATGCGAACAGCTGTGGCCCCAGCACCGAACCCTGCGGGACACCGTTCGTCACCGGCTGCCATTCTGAAAAAGGACCTTTTATCCCAACTCTCTGCCTTCTGTTAGACAGCCAATCCTCAATCCATCCCAGCAGCTCACCTCGAACACCATGGGCTCTCACCTTGCTCAGCAGCCTCCCGTGTGGCACCTTATCAAAGGCCTTTTGAAAGTCTAGATAGATCACATCCACTGGGTTTCCCTGGTCTAACCTACTTGTTACCTCTTCAAAAAATTCCAACAGGTTTGTCAGGCCTGTCCTCCCTTTACTAACTCCATGTTGACTTGTTCTAATCAGACTCTGGTCTTCCAAGAATTTAGAAACCTCATCCTTAATGATAGATTCTAGTATTTTACAAGCAACCGAGGTTAAGCTGATTGGCCTATAATTTTCTATCTTTTGCCTTGATCCTTTCTTGAACAAGGGGTTTACAACAGACATCCTCCAATCATCTGGGACCTTTCCTGACTCCAGTGACTCTTGAAAGATCTCAACCAATGCCTCTGCTATTTCCTCCGCCACCTCTCTCAGAACTCTAGGGTGTATCCCATCGGGGCCAGGAGATTTATCAATTTTAAGACTTTTTAACTTTTCTAGCACTGTCTCTTTCGTAATGGCAACCATACTCAACTCAGCCCCGTGACACCCTTTAATTTTTGGGATATTACTCATGTCTTCCACTGTGAATACTGACGCAAAGTACTTGTTAAGTTCTCCTGCTATTTCCTTATCTCCCATCACTAGGCTTCCTGCATCAGTTTGAAGTGGCCCAATGTCTACTTTTGCCTGTCGTTTGTTTCTTATGTACTGAAATAAACTTTTACTATTATTTCTAATATTATTGGCTAGCCTACCTTCATATTTGATCCTCTCCTTTCTTATTACACTCTTTGTTATCCTCTGTTTGCTTTTGTATCCTTCCCAATCTTCTGATTTCCCACTGTTCTTAGCCATTTTATAGGATCTCTCTTTTTCTTTAATACATTTCCTGACTTCCTTTGTCAGCCAAGGTTGTCTAATCCCTCCCCGGTTAATCTTTCTTTTCTTGGGAATGAACCTCTGTACAGTGTCCTCAATTATACCTACAAACTCCTGCCATTTTTTCTCTACTGTCTTCCCGGTTAGCCTCTGCTTCCAGTCTATTTTAGTCAGTTCCTCTCTCATGCCCTCATAATTACCTTTATTCAACTGTAACACTATTACATCCGATTTTGCCTTCTCCCTTTCAAACTCCAGACTGAACTCTATCATATTATGGTCGCTACTTCCTAAGGATTCCCTTACTTTAAGATCTTTTTATAGAGTCTGGTTCATTGCAAAGCACTAGGTCCAGAATAGCCTGCTTTCTTGTGGGCTCCATGACAAGCTGTTCCAAAAATCCATCCTGTAAGCATTCCATGAATTCCCTTTCTTTGGATCCACTGGCAACATTATTTACCCAGTCCACCTGCATATTGAAGTCTCCCATGATCAATTTAACCTTGCCTTTCTGACATGCCTTCTCTATTTCCCGGTACATGTTGTGTCCCTGGTCCTGACCACTGTTAGGAGGTCTATACACAACTCCAATTATGTTTTTTTTGCCTTTGTGGTTCCTCAATTCCACCCACACAGACTCCACATCATCCGACGCTATGTCATTCAATACCATAGATTTAATTTTGTTCTTAACTAACAAGGCAACCCCACCCCCTCTGCCCACCTCTCTGTCTTTTCGATAAGTTGAAAAACCATGGAGGTTTAACTGCCAGTCCTGACCCCCCTGTAACCAAGTCTCTGTGATGCCTACTACATCATAATCATTCACTATTATCTGTGCCATTAGTTCATCGGCTTTGTTCTGTATGCTACGAGCATTCAAGTAAAGTGCCTTAATGCTAACTTCCTTATCATTAGAGATTCCCCCCGCTTTGTTTACAGATTAATACACAACAATGGCTTCATTCTGAATGATTTGGAGATGCATGTGTTGGACTGGGGTGCACAAAGTTAAAAATCACTCAACATCAACTGCAGCATGAAGGAATGAAGGAGCGGCGCTCCAAAAGCTAGTGCTTCCAATTAAATCTGTTGGACTAAAACCTGGGTGTTGTGTGATTTTTAACTTCATTCTGAATGAGGAACTTCCCCGATAGCTGTATCCATTGAATTACATAAGTACATTATGCAATTCTGGAGAAACTGCTTTATCCACAGAGTAGTAATGATGTGTATCCTGCTGTCACAAGGATGTTTTGAGATGAATGGCATTAGTACATGTAAGAGGAAGCTCAATAAAGAGAATCTTGATAAAAACACGGAGGTGAATGAGACAAAACGTTGTGCTGAAAGGGTCAGATGATGGGCAGCGAGAGGATGCTCCTGTAAAATAAATGGGTGGTTACTTTTCAGGTAAATCCATTTAAGTGCTTGCAGCTGAGGCCAAGGAAAATTACATGATGGCACTGGTTAAAAAAGCATTTGAGCAGCGTCTCAGCCTTTTCAGCTGTGCACAACATGTGCAAACTTGAAATGCTCTCAGCATGTTCTTCCTCAACATAACAATGCACTGTGTTTGCCAAGTCCCCATGCGACTTCAGTAACTTTGCATATAAATGCAAGAGAAAAGCAAACCAGAAAAGTAAAAATCATGAGGTATTTTAATGTTCATTTTGTCAATGCAATTTTAATGTTCATGAGATTACCCTGCAGCAGTTGGAAAACTTTGGAGACTGGGTTGAAAGATCATTGAGCAATATATTCCAAAAATGGACAGTTATAGAGAAACTTAGAAATTTGAAGTTATCATGTTATGAATTAGAATTTTGTATCCCATTTACAGTTTGCTTCTATCATATTCAAAGTTATGAAATTTATTTCCACAAGAATACTATACGTACCCTGCATTCTGCAAGTTTATGTTATCATTAGCACATTATGACTGTGACATTTCATATGCATTTGGTTAGACTAAGTAGATATAAAGTTAATATCCCTCTGCAATAATTACTAAAAGGAACATGTTATATTACCTTTGCCTGAAGTGTAATCACAATGGACATGAAATGGATGCCTCTGGAAATGAGGCAAATTCCTTTGAGATCTCACAGACAAGACCAAAAGGCTCTCATCCACAAACGGTTAAGATTCCTATGGGAATGTGGATTTCTTACCAGTAGGGTTAAGTCATTTTCTTCCCATTAAGTTTTTATAATTTGAATTTTTTGACATCAAAATAATGATTCATATTAACAGAGTTCAAGTAATGTTATCAATCAAGCCCATCGAGAAAACAAAGCCACTGTTGACATCTTGTCCCTCTGGTAATGTACATAATTATCAACTGACAATCAGTGCACTTGCTTGCTCTATCTGTCTTGGAAGACAAATGAAAGTCACAATGAATTTAATTGCAACTCAGTTTACTTCACATGGAAGTTAGGCCATTATACAGCGGTGTCTCCTCCAGACAGTAAGTGGAACTTGCTTTTGTTTCTCCTATCTGACGTGCCGGTTTGCATGTTATCCAATTTGATTAAATTAATTCTCATGGTTTCCAGTCATGACACAGTTATGAAACTCAACCAACAAACAGGATGTTCATTTTTAAGAACAGTGATGATTTTTTCTCTGATGGCATCTTCAGCTGGAAGTGCCAAATTTAAAAAAAGGCAAAATCTCACAGTCATACATTTAATGACAAAATTTATAGTAATTAAACTTCCATCTTCACAAACATGAACATAAGCCTCTCCAAAAGTAGTCTTGATGACACATCACTCCTGTGCTTTTGACAAACATTGGCTCCCAGTTGTTTGTTTTAAAATTCAAAACCTTTTTGCTCTGTGTGTACACTCCTCCCTATATCTGTAACCTCCCATAGCCCAACAGCCCTCCAAGATCTTAGTACTCCTTCAATTCTTGTTTTCTGCACACCTCTGATTTAATTGCATTATTAGTGGCATCCATTATTGAATGTTGTTATGTCTTACACTTTATATGTCAGTCTACCATTACGAGACATGCTTATGATATGTATCACATTGATAACTAACAAGATGGCACAATATCACAACAAAGCAATTGTTAACAAATTGAAACACATCCATGCAGTTCAAAGTCAACTAATGAAAAGGCAAATTTGAGAAGATGACCAAGCTTTCTGCTTTGTTATCTTTACAAACAATGTTGATGGTACAAGGTAATCAGAAACTTCTACAATTATTCACATCACATATCTTGAAATGGCAAAATAACACACGTTAAAAGCTAAAATCAACACAGGAAGTGGTGTCACCATATTATGAGTATGCTCCATGGTATAGCCTGTGACAAACTGTCTCACTATGTATAATAGACCACTAATTCTGTGAATTGGTGCAATCACACTGCAGAGCCAATATGCAAGCTCATCTTGACTTCCAAAATCTTCTACATGGGACATACCAACTGTCCAGCAGTGACACAACTACCTGTATGCACAGATAAGACCATAAAACATAGGAGCAGAAATTAGGCCATTCAGCCCATCGAGTCTGCTCTGCCATTCAATCATGGCTGATACATTTCTCAACCTCATTCTCCTGCTTTCTCCCTATAACCCTTGATCCCCTTGACAATCAAGAACCTATCTATCTCTGTTTTAAATGTAATCAATGACCTGACTTGCATAGCCTTCTGTGGCAATAAATTCCATTGATTTCCCACTCTCTGACTGTAGAAGCTTCTCCTTATCTCCGTTTTAAAGGGTTTTCCCTTTACTCTAAGATCTTAGTATAGCCACAATTTGTGAAATTCAAACCATACCCCCTGTCAAGCTTGCATGAAACAATTCAATCAATCAATGTTGATCTGTTACACTTTGCCCAGAGCCAGTGTGAATAGTTGCAATTGGCAACTGCTGAAAGTGAGCATCTAAACAGTTGTGTTATCCAGTAATGACTGCATGCACTAAAAGAATACCTCACAAGATTGTTTATTTGTGCACTCAGAGATCAATTTGGCATATGATGACATGTTATTTTCAAGGGCAAATAAGTCCAAATGCCAAACGTTTTTAAGCCAAGATATCATATTCACGTCACACTAGGGACACATGGACTTTGAATGCACAGGATGACTTGCATTCAAATCTGTGCACTGACCAGGGATCAATCTCGATAAGCAACTGCTCATGAATGCAGGTGAGACATTTCAAAAATGCCAAAGTCATCAGCAGTAAGAGACTTTACATCCATATAATCTTTCATTCATTCATTGGATTAAGGAAGCAACAGACCTACTCACAGTGCAAAGGAGGATTACACTTTGGTCAATGATTACATCTAAATATTTCTCATTATTCAATGAGTTTGCAACACAACAAGTGCAACCATCACTGACGTGATTACCACCGATTTCAGTTTTTTCAGTATTCCTGATTGGATAGTGACTGACAATTGATGTAGTTTGGGCAAACTGTTTCAATTCCTAGGTAGTGGGTGACCCATACCATATCATCCCCACAGTATCCACCTGTAACCTGAATGTGTGGTATGTACTATCAAATTAATAATCAAGAGTCGAGTAATAAATCAAAATTGTCACATTGCACTTTTACATTTTAGCGCAGCACAAATAAAGAAGGGACCAACCCCAACACAACATATAAACAAAAGGCACATGTAAATGACCTCACCCAGGAGCCAGTTGTCTGAACATTTTGGGACAAAGAACACTTTTCTTCAAGGGCAGAAGAGAATGAAAAGGATACAGCTTCAGACATGAAAATTTGGCACTGGACATTATTGGAGGACCTGGAAATATAAATACTTGGATGCCAGTAAAAGTTTTTTTAAAAAAGCATTCAACTAAACAAAGTCAATACTATCTTGGTGCTACATTGTGAAGGAACAGAAGTCATCTCAGACCAATGTATAACACAGAAACATGCATGAAGAGAATAAGAAAACTCGAGCGATGATTGTGCATGATGTTGAATGACAAGTACCAACAAGACAGCCAAATTGTGAGGCAAATGTAACAGAGAACAACATGTACTTCTCCAGATAGGATACAATCACCAGGTCAGGGCAAGTTGTGAAACTTCCAAAGAGTTACATTGAAGTTTGAATTGTTAATCTTATAAATTATGTTTTAACCTGTTCAGTCAATTTTCAAATTGAAATCATCCATTTATGTACAACCTTGTATACACACTTGAGATAATCTTTTTATTTTTATTATGTCTCAAATCTAGCATTTCAACATACCTTGAGCAGACATGCTTATAATTTCATCACGGTATTGTTACATGTGACCTGAGAGTATAAAGGTCTCAGATGCCCTCTTAATTTGGGCCACTTGAAGCATGCAATGCTGGTGGATTCATCCTACTCTTTGTAACCAAATAGGTTAATGATTGTCCATGTACTCAAATACCTGTATATATATTTGTATATATTGGTGAACTGTATAAATGTCAGGTGGACCTTTGAATTTCACCTTACCAATGTCCTAGTATATTATGCTACAATAGATAACATAAGCATTGCCACATCAAGTAAAGGTGCTCTTCTGGTGGTATGAAGCTTATGAAGCTCCGAAATTCTTATCTGAGGTTTTCTATCTCGCTGCAGCTCCTGCTTCAAAACACTCCTTAAAATCTATCTTAATAGAATTCTGGAGTCGTAGAGCTGTACAGCATGGAAACAGACCTTTTGGTCCAACTCATCCATGCTGGCCAGATATCCTAAATTAACCATTTGCCAGCATTTGGCCCATATCTCTCTAAACCCTTCCAAATCATATACCCATCCAGATTCCTTTTAAATGTTGTAATTCTATCAGCCTCCACCACTTCCCCTAGCAGCTCATTCTATACACTCACCACCCTCTGCATGAAAAAGTTGCTTTTAGGTCCCTTTTAAATCTTTCCCCGTTCACCTTAAACCTATGCCCTCTCCTCCACACCAGGGAAAAGACCTTGGCTAATTATTCTATCCATGCCCCTCATGGTCTTATAAGCCTTTGTAAGGTCACCTCTCAGCCTCCGATGCTCAGGGAAAATAGCCCATGTAGCGTTTGGTCATCTGACTCAATATTACCTTATATGGCTTGGTATCAAATTTTGTTAGATAACATTTGCCCAATGTGACTTGGTCATGTTACTGTGTTAGAGTTATTATACAAATGCAAGTTATTGTTGATGATAGCAACATCAACCTTGGGTATTCAGCTTTTGTCATTGAAAAAATTGGCAATGTTCTGTCTACTAAAGAACTAAATAGGTAATACAATTATGCTTCTGAATCAGTCTAAGATTTTAAAAAAAGTGTAACAAAAGTAGTGTTTGTTATTTGTAATTGATAAATAAATAATTATAAATGGAAAGGTTTAGAATCTAGTAATTTTGTGCATTTTTAGTCAGTGAAAAAAATAAACAAAATACATTGTGTAGCATTTTGAATGTGGCAAAAAATGTAATCCTCAACAGATTAGTTTTCACTAGAGAAAAGTCTGAAATTGACATTTTTATATAACTATAACTTGTAGAAAAAAAGGAAAGTAAATTAAAAGTGAATGAATTGGCATTTCGGAAAATACTACTCTCTTGATCAAAGACATCCCAATAATCCAGTACAGGAGTTGACAAACTATTACTGTTACATGACAGTGCAATTTAGAAATCAATAAAGCATGAATTGGTTGCAGCAGCTTAGACATTAGACAGAAACCCTGAGAGGAATTTATATGAATCTCTTTTGTTTGCTTTGTAATATTTCTGTTATTGTGGTAATGTGAAAAAAGGACCTGTCTTAACACCAGAGTTTTTCAATTTCTTCAATTAAATTAAAATACAATATGATGCCACATTTGCTAATAAGATTATTAATAATCTTGTCCTTTTTGAAAGTTTTAAATAGTTAAGGCTTTGTGGCATGGATACTGGAGCTTGCCTCGAGTGTATTTTCAGATCTCTCTGCGTGTAGCAGAATGATGCAGTGTTAGTTCAGTGCATAGCTTGCAGTGCAGTGCTGAGTGATGTGATTTTCTCTGTGTACATGTATATATATGCTGGTGATGATATAGTTCCTAACTTATTTTGGAATAATTAACATTATAACACACACCCTCAGTCAGTTTATTGAGTACCTTTGGATGTCTTGTTGCATTTAAAGCACTATATAAGATTGTGTAGTCATTGCATTGAATGATAAAGAAAGTAACGTTTCCGGAGTGTTTTTTATGATATTTGGATCTCCTAATGTGCTTTACCGCCAATAGCGTATTTCTGAGGATAAATAACAGTTGAGATGTGCAAAATACAGTGGTTACCTTTGCAGACATGGCAATAATCAGGTAGTCTGTTTTTCTGGTGCCTGATGCATAATTATTGACTAATAATCTTGGGAGAAAGCCCCAGATATTTTTTTCAAAAGAATGCCATGTGACCTTTTTGGTAACTTTTATGAATGGCCATGGGGTCAGGACCTGGTGCATGGGTCCTCGTGAATTACAAGGTCATCTTAATATCCCAAATCCATCAGCACAGTTTTGGCTCTTTCAAGAGTTGGCAGTGAAGAAGTAGATAACACACTTGCTGCAAATTAATGGAGATATTTAAGAGACCAGTGTAGAACAACAAGAATTTTTAATGTACTCTTTGACAATCTTAAATGATCTGATCATCATGGGGTTTGTTTTTGTGCTAAAATGATATTTGATGGGCCAATTAGCACTTGGTCAAATGTGGCACCTTAACTTGGCATCCATGGTCATTTTTTACCATCCTTCATTTTCCGACCTTGTAAAGAGCTGGCTTCTCTATTTGGAAAGGCAGCATCAACCTCCAGTATGGCTGCCACTTGCCTTGTCCATTGGCATGAAGCAGGCAGCTCCTGTCTCTTAGGAGAAAGTGAGGACTGCAGATGCTGGAGATCTGAGCTGAAAATGTGTTGCTGGAAAGCTGCAGCAGGTCAGGCAGCATCCAAGGAGCAGGAGAAGCAGGGCTCATGCCCGAAACGTCAATTCTCCTGCACCTTGGATGCTGCCTGACCTGCTGCACTTTTCCAGCAACACATTTTCAGCTCCTGTCTCTTGAAGACATTAAAAGCCACTAACTAGGGACTGAGCTTGCATTACACTTAAAAACAGTGTCACAGGATCAGAGTCCAGAATTAATCCTTTGGGTGGATATTATTAAAGTAGGTGTATCTCCTAACTAAAAGAAGTCAGTAGTCATTCCACCAACTTGAAATCTGGCTGCCCACAGTGATATTAGACACACACACGCAAAAAACCTACCTTGCTTTTGTTTTCTCCTGTTGCATGCAGTATGGAAGCAGAAACAGAATGAGGCCCTACTTAATTCCCAGGGGTTTGTGGGCTGCCTGCCCACCATAATATTAGTGACAAATCAGGGCTGGGTGATCAGGTGGTGGGTTGGCCACTTGCTTCATTCTATGAGCACACTTGCTATAAAATACACCCGTGGAGAGACTGCAAAATTCAGCACCATGTGTGTGGTTCCCATACCAATTTTGAAAATCCAGCCTTCCACATCATAACAATCAAGCAGAAAGGACTGCAGCTTAACATCTGTGGGCGGCATGGTGGCACAGTGGTTAGCACTGCTGCCTCACAGCTCCAGAGACCTGGGTTCAATTCCCGCCTCAGGCGACTGACTGTGTGGAGTTTGCATGTTCCCTCCGTGTCTGCGTGGGTTTCCTCCGGGTGCTCCGGTTTCCTCCCACAGTCCAAAGATGTGCAGGTCAGGTGAATTGGCCATGCTAAATTGTCCGTAGTGTTAGGTAAAGGGTAAATGTAGGGGGTATGGGTGGGTTGCGCTTCGGCGGGGCGGTGTGGACTTGTTGGGCCGAAGGGCCTGTTTCCACACTGTAAGTAATCTAATCTAATCTAATCTAATCTTATCCAAAAGCCTTCTTCGGTAGATCACAGTGTGGCTGATCAGGACAGATCTCCCCCACCAAATCTGCAGGCAGACCACATGGTAACCTTGCCATTGCACCTTATGATTTGTTCATCTTGCCACCATTAAAATGCCTCCAGTGGTGGGATAACATTCCTAATTGACTTCTTAGGGACCTGAAGAGCAGGTGATCTGCCTGATATGTACTTTGCTGCGAGTAAAATATCAGCAGACATGAGTAAGTAACAGGAATGGTGCCCACACCATCCCAGCCAATTATACACTTCTTTCAGGCGATGGTGGGGGGGGGGGGATTCAAATTGAATCTTACACTGAATTCAGCCTTTCCTGCTTGTGCTGACTTTCTAAAGTCCCCTGCTGTTTCCCAAAACCTTGCAAAATATTTCTCCTCAAGAATATATCTTGTGACATTTTGAAAGTTCTCACAGAATCTGTTTCCACCAAGCTTCCTGATCTTAATTAATATCTTGTGAAATAATGTCTTCTCATTAAGAGTGAGAAATAAGTGGGAAAGTTTGAAAAAAACTTTTAAAAAAAGTTATCTTTGAAATAGTTTCATTCTCTAAAAGCAAGTTATTACATACAGGATTGCGAACAAACTTCTTTACATCACTTCCCCTCAGGACAGGAGTGGTGGGAAGGGGTATATTTGGGCAATGAGTTGGGGAGGTTGATAATTTAATTGCTAATAAATAGGAAAGAATTATCGTGCTTCACAATGACTGGACACCATAAAGTTCTCTGCAGCCAAAACAATGATTGGTCAGGACTTACACATCAGCGTATTGTTGATGGGACTATTTATTTTTATCTGAGGTGGCAGTCTCAGGCCCTGCATAAGCTGCTGATGGGTTGCTGCTTGAGCTGTATTTCTTATTTCTGAATTTCATATCAGTGCAGTTTGCTTCTGTACTCTTCTCCTGACAGCCTGCTCTCACATGGTCCTCCCACCAACAATCCCACCCTCCTGCTCCTCCTACGGACTCAGATCCCATTCTTCCCCCACTGGTTCAGGCCCTGATCCCACAGGTCCCATGTCCCGATCCAACTCTGCTCTGCTTCACGCTCTATCACCCAGAATCGCAGGATTACTACAGGTCACTCAGCCATCGCCTGCTCTCCAAATGAGCACCTCACCTCATTGTCAATCTCCTGCATTCTGCCCATAACACTGCACATTATTCCTTTCCACATAACAATTGAAATCCCTTTTTAATGCCTTGATTAAGCCTGCTTGTTATCACAACTTCAGGCAATGAACTGTAGGCCCCAGCCTTGTGGAAAAATGTTTTTCCTCATATTGTTTTTCCTTCTTTTAACTAACTTAATTACTTTATGGAGGTCTGTACAATCATGAGGGGCATGGATAAGGGAAATAGTTAAGACTTTTAGGTGAGAGTGAAAAGATTTAAAAGGGACCTAAGGAGCAACTTTTTTATGCAGAAGGTGGTGCGTGTATGGAATGAGCTGCCAGAGGAAGTGTTGGAGGCTAGTACAATTACAACTTTTAAAGGCATCTCGATGGCTATATGAATAGGAAGGGTTTAGGGGGATATGGGTCAAATGCTGGCAAATGGGACTAGATTATTTAGGATATCTGGTCGATGTGGACGAGTTGGATTGAAGGGTCTGTGTCCATATTGTACTCCTCTATGATTTGATGTGTTGTTTAATTCTGGGCCTCATTTTCTCCCTAATTTTAAATGGTCAACTTCACATAAACCTAGTTACATTATCATGGTAAACATTCTTTTTCCCTGAACTGATAATTCACTACGAACCCCTTAAATAATTTGGAACACAAGGGCATCTAACACCAGTTAAATGTTATAATTGTTGTCATATCTGAAAGTGTTATTTCAGTCTTTATTTTCCTTGGAAAGGAAATGTCTGACTTTGAAACATATTCTTCTTCTTGGCTGTAGCTCCCAGCTTCTTTTTCCTCATCGTACCCCCATTTGCACAGGCTAAGCAGTGCTGCACTTTCTTCACTCTCCCACCGCCCTGACGCTCACTCTGCTTCTCGACCTCCCCCACCCCCACCCATTGGCACTCATTTCCCGATATTGCCAACATGTCCATGATTTATTCCGTGAGAGCTGGTCATCCTGGTGCAGTTACTTTTCTCTAATGTATGAAGAAGAGGAGGCAGTTGTGCACACTTACAACCAGTAATCTGATCATGACCCAATAACTTGTGATTTTTGTTCGGGAGTAAATAATGGCCCCAGGTACTAGACATGGATCAGCTCGGATGCTGCCTGGACTGCTGTGCTTTTCCAGCACCACTCTAATCTAGAAACTAGAGATAGATCCTCTGTTTTCCATTAAAATAGTACCATGAGATCTTCCATAACCACCTGAGTAGCTAATCTTTGTTGAACATTTCACCTGGAAGACAGCATCTTTGAAACAGCAACACTCTCACAGTACCACATTAGAATGTTAACATAGATTTATGTGCTTAATAAGCCCTGGGGTGCAACATTTGAAATATGTAATTCAAGATGAGTATGAGCCACAGATGAAACATAAGTCACATTATTGCCAGTTTATTAAAAGGCATTTATTCTTGTAGTGATTTGAATGAGGTGAACCAGGTGAGTATCATAGACTATGAGTTTGCTGATTGGGGCTGTTAATCTGGTCCAATCAGGGAATCTTGGCTGACAGATACAAACAGAAGTGTCACACCTGCATGCACACAACATGGGTGCTGGGGAGAATAAGCATTACCGCAGTTAGACGGTAGTGTGGGGGTTGAAGGAAAAAGGTAAATTAAAAAAAACTAAAAAAAAAACAGGAGTTTCTGTCATTGGCCACTCGGGTGTTTCCTTTCTTCCTGGTGGTAGAAATTGAATAAAGATTCGTACACCTTGTGTCTCTCACTGTGTCTCACACCTGCACACACACATTATATCTTTGTGAAACTGGGATTTGAGGTTTGTCCTCATGTCCCTGTAAACTGTTTGAATGGTAGGGTTTGGGGCCTGGCTTTGCTGCTCCTCTCCCTTGTAAAATTGCTGTCTCTTGTATGCAGCTGTAAATGTAACTGTTTGTTGTAAACTGTTTTTGTAATTTGTTTAATAAAATAATACAAACAGAAGTGTCACACCTGCACGCACACAACATGGGTGCTGGGGAGAATAAGCATTACCGCAGTTAAGACGGTAGTGTGGGGGTTGAAGGAAAAAGATAAATTTAAAAAAACTAAAAAAAAAACAAACAGGAGTTTCTGTCATTGGCCACTCGGGTGTTTCCTTTCTTCCTGGTGGTAGAAATTGAATAAAGATTCGTACACCTTGTGTCTCTCACTGTGTCTCACACCTGCACACACACACACACACCATGTGTGCTGGGGAAAAAATAAGCACTACCACAGTTGGGCAGTCGTGTGGCAAAAAAAATTAGGAGGAGAGTCAGAAGTTCTGTTCACTCTGAGAGCTGCCACTGAGGGAGCTGGATCAGTGCCCTGGACTCTCTACGTGTAAATAAAGGGGTAGTTGGTCTTTGGATACTGGCCTCTGTAAAAAAAGGAAAAAAAAACAAACAGAAGTGTCAAGGTTTCTGTTCACTCTGTGAGCCACCTCTGAGTTGGCTGTGTCAGTGTCATGTACTATGCACGTGTAAATAAAGGATGACTTGGTGACGGGATACTAATCTTTGTGGAATTACTTCAATTCTATTAATTGCCAGCCTTAATTTTCTGTGGTGAGTTAAATGAACAATAATGTCCAAATCCAGCAAGTTCTTGAAAATAACCAGCAGTTGTGCTTTTCCAGCAACACATTTTTCAGCAGTTGAATGATGACAGGCGATAAGGAGGGCAGGTGGAGACATCAATATGACATGTCATGGTTTGTTCCAGACCTTTTTTTCCTTAGACTTGAAAAGCTTCTGGAAGAAAATGCAATTTATCCATGACCCTTGAACCCTAACCCCTTGAAAGAGATAGCCTCTGCTGTGCAGGTTGTTTGAACACTCCACATCAATCAATGAATTGCAGTGATTAGATCGTGCTGTTAAGCTACTGCGCTTGAATAAACTGCTGCCTCCACATCTGACTCATCATCTGTGTGCCCAGCAGGCATTGTTTTGGTTCTTTGCCTGAGAGACAAATTTCCATCATCCTAACCCTGGAATTGAGGATTCGAGAAGATCATTTTCAGCAAAACATTACTTCACAGTAAAGCACACCGACTAGATAATTGATCAGTAATGACAAAGCTAACATGTTTCCTGAAACATATGCAGTATCCACATATAGTTGTAAATCGAGGTTGTGCTTAGCAGTACTATTCAAAGTTCCCTTAAGTGAAAAACACTTGAACAAGAAAAAGTTATTTGAATGTAGTCTCAATGGATGATATTTATATCAAGTTGCACTCATTAGACTTAATCGTCCATCATATCCAAATCTGCTTGTAACCTATTTTTTCTCATCTAAGATCCTGACAAAGGTATAAACCTTTGTTATAAATTACTACTTTGAAAGGCAGGTGTGTGCTGGACCACAGAACAGTTTTTTTCATTAATTCTCCCAGTTGGGTTTGACTGCTTCTCATTATTTGTAGACCATAAACTAATGGTGAAAGGAAAACAATATCTCAATATTTCTAACTGCATGCATCTAATTTTCTATGGAATATTGTGTACAGCATTCTCCGATCGGATTATCCTCATGGTGTCTGAACTTGAAATGAATGGGATTAAATAAATGAAACGAGGACACATCAGACAAGCCATCTTAGATTGCTTGTTAAGGAATAAAATCAGGCTAATTCCCCATGAAATAGCTCTGCTTTTGTACTTCCTGAGGCCTGGGAATGTAATAAGCAATACAAAAGGACAAACATACTGAAGGAATATGTGTGAATTTCAAATAACTTGCCCATCCTCCACCTGATAGCAAATGCTATAGGCCAATACTAGTAAAACATTAAGTAGCAATTTTAAAAAATGCAGTTGTCAAGTGGGGAAGCAAATAAAAGAAAGCAGGGATTCAAACCTGCAAAAAATATTCTTGTGGCCTGATATAGAATGCATAATTTCACATAACAGTGTTGTGCAAAGTCATTGTATTTCACATGGGCACCATTCATTAAATTGATTATTTTCTCCAAAGTAGGCGTAACAATTTAATGACTTATAGAATCATAGAGTCATAGAGATGTACAGCACGGAAACAGACCCTTCGGTCCAACCCGTCCATGCCGACCAGATATCCCAACTCAATCTAGTCCCGCCTGCCAGCACCCGGTCCATATCCCTCCAAACCCTTCCTATCCATATACCCATCCAAATGCCTCTTAAATGTTGCAATTGTACCAGCCTCCACCACATCCTCTGGCAGCTCATTCCATACACGTACCACCCTCTGTGTGAAAAAGTTGCCCCTAAGGTCTCTATTATATCTTTCCCCTCTCACCCGAAACCTATGCCCTCTAGTTCTGGACTCCCACACCCCAGGAAAGACTTTGTCTATTTATCCTATCCATGTCCCTCATAATTTTGTAAACCTCTATAAGGTTGCCCCTCATAATTTTGTAAACCTCTATAAGGTCACCCCTCAGCCTCTGACGCTCCAGGGAAAACAGCCCCAGCCTGTTCAGCCTCTCCCTATAGCTCAAATCCCCCAACCCTGGTAACATCCTTGCAAATCTTTTCTGAACCCTTTCAAGTTTCACAACATCTTTCCAATAGGAATGAGACCTGAACTGCATGCATTATTCCAAGAGTGGCCTAACCAATGTCCTGTACAGCCGCAACATGACCTCCCAATTCCTGGACTCAATACTCTGACCGACAAAGGAAAGCATACCAAATGCCTTCTTCACTATCCTATCTACCTGCGACTCCACTTTCAAGGAGCTATGAACCTGGACTCCAAGGTCTCTTTGTTCAGCAACACTCCCGAGGACCTTACCATTAAGTGTATAAGTCCTGCTAAGATTTGCTTTCCCAAAATGCAGCACCTCTCATTTATCTGAATTAAACTCCATCTGCCACTTCTCAGCCCATTGGCCCATCTGGTCCTGATCCTGTTGTAACCTGAGGTAACCCTCTTCGCTATCCACTACACCTCCAATTTTGGTGTTATCTGCAAACTTACTAACTGTACCTCTTATGCTCGCATCCAAATCATTTATGTAAATGACAAAAAGTAGAGGACCCAGGACCCACCACTGGTAACAGGCCTCCAGTCTGAAAAACAACCCTCCACCACCACCCTCTGTCTTCTACCTTTGAGCCAGTTCTGTATCCAAATGGCTAGTTATCCCTGTATTCCATGAGATCTAGCCTTACTAATCAGTCTCCCATGGGGAACCTTGTCAAACGCCTTATTGAAGTCCATATAGATCAATTCTACTGCTCTGCCCTCATCAATCTTCTTTGTTATTTCTTCAAAAAACTCATTCAAGTTTGTGAGACATGATTTCCCACGCACAAAGCCATGTTGCCTATCCCTAATCGGTCCTTGCCTTTCAAAATACAAGGGTCCCTCAGAGTTCCCTCCAACAACTTGCCCACCACCGAGGTCAGGCTCACTGGTCTATAGTTCCCTGGCTTGTCTTTACCGCCCTTCTTAAACAGTGATACCACATTTGCCAACCTCCAGGCTTCCGACACCTCACCTGTGACTATCGATGATACAAATATCTCAGCAAGAGGCCCAGCAATCACTTCTCTAGCTTCCCACAGAGTTCTAGGTTTCACCTGATCTTGTCCTGGGGATTTATCCACGTTTATCTGTTTTAAGACATCCAGCACTTCCTCCTCTGTAATCTGGACACTTTGCAAGATGTCACCATCTATTTCCCTACAGTCTATATCTTCCATATTCTTTTCCACAGTAAATACTGATGCAAAATATTCATTTAGTATCTCCCCTATATTCTGTGGCTCCACACAAAGACCACCTTGCTGATCTTTGAGGCGCCCTATTCTCTCTCTAGTTACCCTTTTGTCCTTAATGTATTTGTAAAAACCCTTTGGATTCTCCTTAATTGTATTTGCCAAAGCTATCTCATGTCCCCTTTTTGCCCTCCTGATTTCCCTCTTAAGTATACTCCTACTTCCTTTAAACTCTTCTATGGATTCACTTGATCTATCGTGTCTATACCTGACATATACTTCCTTCTTTTTCTTAACCAAACCATCAAGTTCTTTAGTCATCCAGCATTCCCTGTACCACCAGCCTTCCCTTTCACCCTGACAGGAATATACTTTCTCTGGATTCTTGTTATCCCATTTCTGAAGGCTTCCCATTTTCCAGCCATCCCTTTACCTACGAACATCTGTCTCCAATCAGCTTTCGAAAGTTCTTGCCTAATACCGTCAAAATTGACCTTTCTCCAATTTATCCCTATACCTACCAGCCTTCCCTTTCACCCTGACAGGAATATACTTTCTCTGGATTCTTGTTATCTAATTTCAGAAAGCTTACCATTTTCCAGCCGTCCCTTTACCTGCGAACATCTGCCCCCAATCAGCTTTCGAAAGTTCTTGCCTAATACCGTCAAAATTGGCCTTTCTCCAATTTAGAACTTCAAATTTTAGATCTGGTCTATCATTTTCCATCACTAATTAAAATCTAATAGAATTATGGTCACTGGCCACTGACACCTCAGTCACCTGCCCTGCCTTATTTCCCAAGAGTAGGTCAAGTTTTGCACCTTCTCTAGTAGGTACATCCACATACTGAATCAGAAAACTTTCTTATACACACTTAAGAAATTCCTCTCCATCTAAACCTTTAACACTATGGCAGTCCCAGTCGATGTTTGGAAAGTTAAATCCCCGACCATAACTACTCTATTATTCTTACAGATAGCTGAGATCTCCTTACAAGTTTGTTTCTCAATTTCCCTCTGACTATTAGGGGGTCTATAATACAATCCCAATAAGGTGATCATCTCTTTCTTAATTTCTCGGTTCCACCCAAATCACTTCCTTGGATGTATTTCCGGGAATATCCTCCTTCAGCACAGCTATAATGCTATCCCTTATCAAAAATGTCACTCCCCCTTCTCTCTTGCCTCCCTTTCTCTCCTTCCTGTAGCATTTGTATCCTGGAACATTAAGCTGCCAGTCCTGGCAGTCCCTGAGCCATGTTTCTGTAATTGCTATGATACTCAGTCCCATGTTCCTAACCATGCCCTCAGTTCATCTGCCTTCCCTGTTAGGCCCCTTGCATTGAAATAAATGCAGTTTAATTTATTAGTCCTGCCTTGTCCCTGCCTGCCCTGACTGTTTTACTCACTTCTGTTCTAAACTGTACCAGTCTCAGATTGATCTCTTTCCTCACTATCTCCCTGGGTCCCACTCCCCCAACCCTCCACCTTACTAGTTTAAATCCTCCCGAGCAGTTCTAGCAAATTTCCCTGCCAGTATATTAGTCCCCTTCCAATTTAACTGCAATCCGTCTTTCTTGTACAGGTCACTTCTACCTCAAAAGAGATTCCAATGATCCAAAATGTGAATCCTTCTCCCGTACACCAGCTCCTCATCCATGCATTCATCTGCTCTATCCTCCTATTCCTGCCTTCACTCGCTCATTGCTGCGTGAGTAATCCAGATATTACTACTCTCGAGGACCTCCTTTTTAAATTTCTGCCTA
>NC_057711.1:110380556-110388127 GCF_004010195.1 Chiloscyllium plagiosum | reverse complement strand
ACAAACTTTCCTCATTCCTGAAGAAGGGCTTATGCCCGAAACATCGATTCTCCTGTTCCCTGGATGCTGCCTGACCTGCTGCGCTTTTCCAGCAACACATTTCCAGCTGCTTCAAATATGGTCCACTATTTTGAAAATCAGAAATTGTTAAGTAAAAGGAGTGCAATAGTTATCAATGCATAAGAAAGTCCCACTTAGGTGGAGACAATGAATGATGAATTATTGCCTTTTTAAGGTGTTGGTTGCAGGCACGTTGGTCAATTGTAAGGCAATCGATCTACTGATGTTTAAACAGTGGTGTGAGCTTACGGCATGCAGTCAAATCACAGGAACAACTACATGAGACTTTAAGTTTAATAAATCTTTCCCAAAACATTGCTGTACTCTGTGCAGCACTTCCAATTTGTGGCAGATAATATAGGGTCATGTCCGGATGTGGGTCTTTAGCTCAGAAACTTTTGACTTCAGCAGCAGCACCAGATACATATCTGCTATACGAACATGATTTAGGAGCCGGAAGAGGCCCTGCGAGCCTGGTCTGCCATTCAGTAAGGTTATGGCTGTTCTGCTCTCTTCATATTCCCAACTACCCCGATTCCCTTTGCTCATCAGGAATCTATCCACCTCCACCTTTAAAATATTCAGACGCTCTGGTACCACTACCTTTCGAGGAAGAGAGTTTCAAATAAAATCACAGAATCCCTACAGTGTGGAAGCAGGCCATTCAGCTTATGGTGAGGGAGGCTTGGTTCAGGTTAGGATGCAGGGAGCAGAACTTTAGGTAAGCTGAAATTTGGAGTTGAAAGGTGAATTGGAGTTTCTCTGTACTGTATACTACGTGTGGTAAAATCATAAATCTACATACGAAGAATGGGTTTACAATTTAGCTTCCAAGGCATGCAAAAGAAATCTTCTCAGTATTTTTACCATGAACATTGCTTTATGAATGACCTGTGTCTGCTTGCAAACTCATGAAAAGGTAATAATCTCCTCTTCAAGATTAGATGCCTATAAAAACTGTACAAAGCTTTCCAGATGGTCGATAACCAGTGTCATATACAGCTTGCTTTGTTTTGTAATATATCTCTCTGCTAATGCATTACAGCACCCCAGTCATTTACTGCAATGAAGCACCATGTGGTCTTATTGACTTATCCATTATAACCTGTAGATGACTTTGCTGATCAGTACATTGTATTACTCTTCTAATTAATAAATGCTGGATTGATTAGGTCCAGGGAATACTTATACTTTAGAGTTAAAGTGCAGGAGATAAGGGGAGTGGTTTTTTGATGTTTTTTTTGCCATGTTCTGTGTGTTCCCGGGGTGGGGACATTGGGAGGAGGGGGTGGGGATCTCTCTCCCAAAGATGACTGAAATAGATTGATCTTTTGCCTCATTTTTGTTGAGTTTACTTCTCAAAGCCTGGGGGTTTCATGAGGATGGGAAGAAAGACGAGTATGATCTGATAAATAAGCTCTTCCTCACACTTGTATCATGAGTGCAGGAGTCAGGAAAAAAAGACTTTGCATTTATTTATCGTTTTTCACAATCTTAAGACATTCCAGAATGTTTTACTGTTGCATTTCACAAACAGTAGCAACCAATCTGCACACAGCAAGGCACACAAACAACAATGTGATAATAACAAGAACAATTGATTTTCCTAATATTGGTCAAGGCATAGATAATGGCCTCTGTCACAAGGAGAAATCCTTGGCACCTCTTCAAAGTAATTCTATGACGAGAAGTACCCTCATTTACTATTTTACCTGAAGGTTCACATTTCCAACTGTGGCACCCCCTCAGCACTGCATTGGGATATTAGCATATATTATTTACTCAAGCTGCTGAAGTGTGACTTGAATCCAGAGTTCTGACTATGTGTTGACAGTGCTTCCCACTTTGCCATTGCTAACAATTATGACACAGAAAGATGTGGAATACATATAATGGTGCCCGTATTTCTCATCACCTGTATTTGGGACAAATGACCAAGTTATTCAAATTACATGACCCACTAAAATACAAGTACAGTCAGGATAAGTATTATGCATGTTAAGTGGGTTAGCCTAGTGGCTCAGTGGTTAGAGATGCTGCCTCATGGTGCCAGGGTCCTGTGTACAATCCCACTCTTGGGTGACTGTCTGTGTGGAGTATGTACGTTCTCCCCGTGACTGTGTGGGTTTCCTCCAGGTGCTCTCACACAGTCCAAAGATGTGCAAATTATGTGGATTGGCCATGGGTCTGGGTGGAATGGTCTTCAGAAAGTCATTGTGGACTCTATAGCCTGCTTCCATGCTGCAGATTTTCAATGATTTCTAATTGTATAATACCTGTCCAACATCAATTGAGAAGGAGCTGAAGATAGAGAAGAAACATTGTAATAACTGATTCATTTTATGTTATTACTGTAATAATTGTTTTATTTATCAACAAGGCTTGGATTTTGTGTTACAGGAACATAAGAACAGGGGTAGACCATTCAACACCTCAAGCCCACTCCAAAATTCAATGAGATTGTGGCTAATCTGTGGCCTCACTCCACTTACTGACTTTGGCCCTATCCCTTAATGTCTTCACGTAACGAAAAAAAGCTATCTCAAATTTAAAATTAACAACTGATCTAACATCCACTGCCATTGTGGAAGAGTGTTCCAAAAATCTACCAATCTTTGTGTACAGAACTGCTTCCTAACATCTTTCCTGAACTGTCTGGCCCTAAGTCTCAGACTATGCCTTCTAGTTCTCGTAACCCCAATCAGCTGAAATAGTTTTTCTTTGTCTACTGTGCCTTTTCTGATTAATATCTCGAAGATTTTGATTAAGTAATGCCTTAACTTCTAGATTGTAGGGAAAACAATTTGTATAAAGTTTACTCATAACACCTCAAGATCACTACTTAATCTTTTCTATTCAAGGAAATACAAGCCAATTTAGTATAACTTGTCCTCATGGGTTAGCACTTGTACAGAATCAAAGAATAATTACATGTAATGAAGCCATCTGGCCCATTGCATTCCCGTTGGCCATCTGGAAGACTAACCTGCCTCTTCCCACTCTTCCCCCATCTTGTTTTGATATCTTTTCTCATTACTTATTAGAACATAGAAATGGAATAGAACATTCAGCTCTTAAGCTCACTCCAACATTCAGTCATACCCTGGCTGATCTGTGGTCTAATCCCATATTCCTGTCTTTGGCCCCTATCCCGGTGCTTAACAAAAATTTATCCATTTCAGATTTAAAATTAACAACTGATCTAATATCCACTATCACGTGTGGATGAGACTTCCAAACATCTGTCACCCTTTTCGTGTAGATGTGTTTCCTAACATCTCTTCTAAACTGCCTGACCCTAATTCTCAGTGGAAATAATTTGTCTTTGATTATCTTTTTCCCATTAATATCTTGAAGACTTCAATGAGATCAATTCTTGATTTTGTGAGTTCTAAATAAATCAGCCTAGTTTATATAATCTATTCTCATACCATAATCCCTGAAGTCCAGGTATTATTCTTGTAAATGTGTGTTATATCCCCTCTAAGGACAATATATCCTTCCTAAGGTGTAGTCCCCAAATCTACTTGCAGCACTCCAAGTAGGTTCTTACCAGGTATTCATATAACTGCAACACTACTCCTGTCCTCTCAAGATAAAGGCCTGCTTTCCATTTCCTTCTTGATTATTTTCTTCATCTCTTCATGACATTTTGTAGATCTTTGCAAGCATAGATTGTAGTGATTATAATGAGGTCAGCCAGGTGGATGTCATAGAATACGAATTCTCTTATAGTGGCTGTTAATCTGGTCAATGACTCACCATGTATAAATAAAGGGTGACTTGGTGAGGGGATACCGGCCTCTGTGGAGTTATTTCGGAGATCTATTTAATTGCTTGTATCGAAAACCAATATTTAACACTCAAAATGAGTCATGTGACTTTTCTCTGAAAGTGTATAGAATCAGTGACTGCAGGACAGCAGCTTATGTTCTACGCAAATACAACAGTTATATTTTGTATTTGAAAAATGTTCTTTTCAAAATGTTCAAATGTATGTCCGGCCAATGATATTATAAACTAACACTTAACACGATTTCATGACAATGATGTATCCAGGCTTTACAATAATCTTATACTAAAGTTAAAGTGGACAATCAGGTGAGTTTTTGTGGAAATTTCCAATGTGTCTAAAAACGTTATTCCACAGGATAATGATTCTATAATGCCATTTTTAGAAAAATTTCTGGTGTTCAGCAGTATATTTAGTTACAAAAATCCAGTCAGTGTATAGATAGTTTCTGAGGTTCATTGTCACTTCATTGAGAACAACTTTCGTGGGAGGCAATTGTAACTACCTATAGTTACGTATGCCAAAGGCTGACTCCAAATATATAACTAAACCGCTCTCTTCATGATTTGAAGCATTTATTCATGCATTTTCTGTGTGGACTTGTTCAACATTTCCAAAGGTAAACTGATCATCACCACTGAGTTGAGGCTCAGTAGAAATTGTTAATCTGCTTTATTTCACTGAGAAGAAGACAGAGCTGCAATAAATGCCAGATTAGTTTAGTTTCATCAGCATTGCTTATTGTTGAGTAAAGATGTAAAATAAAGAATATGCCATGTTATCCCACATCAGTAGGTTACACGATCTAATTGCATTGAGAGGTCTTTTAACTGTTCCTTGTGACTTTGTGACTCTGAGTATACTCCAGCAGAATTTCTCTTTAACAAAAGCTGACTGCTCACTTGTGGCTTTTTGTTCCACTCTTTCCTACCCTGCATTCAGGTTGACTCTTTCCTCTTTCGTATGTGATAAAATAGTCTCAACATTGATAATCTAGGAGAAAGTGATGACTGCAGATGCTGGAGACCATAGTTGAAAAGTGGGGTGCTGGAAAAGCGCAGCAGGCCAGGCAGCATCTGAGGAGCAGCACACTTTTCAATTCAACGTTGATAATTAAAGCTTCAGCTGTGGGTTTGGATGGATATGAATCAGGATCAGGCAGGCAGGACTAGTTTAGTTTGGGACTGTGTTCGTTATAGACTGTAGGACTGAAGGGTCTGATTCTGTGCGGTATGACTCTGACTATGACTCCATAACCCCCTCAACTAAGTTATACTTCACAATAAACTTAACACAAAATGTGACCAACATGTAACCCTAAGTAGAGATAATAAATCTCTTATTTCCAAACATTTTGGGAACCACTGATATATAGTTTTCCGATTTACATTTGGCAAATGCCTACAGTATGTCACTTCTCTTTTTAATCCCGATAATTCAACCTTGTTTTCAAACTTAACACTAAGAAAGGAATTGGAAAGATGATTTTGTGAGGAGAAAATTATTACATTCTTTTAGGCATACATTCACCAAATTCACACAATTGTTGAAATAATAATGCAGGTTCTTTATTTGAAGATAAAGCTACTTTAATGAACACATTCACTGAGTTAAATAAAGCATATCTGATTCTATCACTGCTGCTTCCAACTGTTTTGGACCAGGCCAGACCCCCTCAAAACATTTCAAGAAAGTAGCCCAGACTCTAACTTTACTACTTGTTTTAAGCAGGTGAAATGCAGATATTCTAGGCGTGATGCAGTTTGTCAAACCATGTAGTTTTAAACAAAACAGACTTTATTTACAAGATTACTGAATGAAATACAAACAAAAGAGAACAGAATAAGGAATAACCTAACCTATCCGACAACCTAACAGATAATCCCTGCTTAATGATGCTGTTCCAGGTACCTGCAACAATCCCATAAACACCCCTCATCACAAAAGGTAAATTCAAACACAGGGTCTTAGAAGAGAGATGTCAGAGAGAGAGAGAGGAGGGTCAGCATGGACCTGTTCTTTTGGGTCCAGCAGCTTTTACAACTGCCTAATTGTTCTCAGTAAATAAGCCAGACCGCCAAAAACCAAATCAAACCAGGGTAAGGTTGAGCTGTGAGAACTGGCCAATCCCCTTTCATGTACAAGTGGTTTTTTTATTTGAAAGCCTGAGGCAGTATCTGTTGGCTAGAATTAAATTGGCTCTAAAACCTATCCAAGGCCAGACGTTTCGGAGCCTGTGTTTTTATGACCTCCTGAAAGAAAAACCAAGGAAAACATAACCATCATTACACAACTCCCTCGCAATTCAAGGGATAAATACATCACACCATATTGAGGTATGTAATAATTGACAGCAATTTAATATATACTACCATAAGGATGCAAATAATGACAGTTGTATTCTAGTTCAAAGGCAATTAGGGATGGACAATAAATGCTGGCCTTTCCAGTGACATCTACATGCCATGAATGAGTGAAAAAAATTCCCTTTGTTCTAATGAAATATTTACCCTTAAAGAAACAAACCACTTTCATGACAGCAAAGAATAGTGACATTTTGTCTGAATGTACTTTAACTGTTAAATAACTTACTTAGTCATCCAGCTTTAGTTATGGTGATGTTTTTTGGAGATTGCTGTATGTTTTCAGTGCACAGGTTAAACGCTATGTCGTATTTTAGATTGTATGCTAGTTACAATAGAATTCTTCACTGTATCTGGTTGAGATATTGAACTGATAGGAAGCAGGATGGGGAAGGAAACTGCAGGGATGGGCACATTAGAAATGTGGAGCTTATTCAAGGGAAAGCTCCTGAATGTCCTAGATAAGTATGTACCTGTCAGGCAGGGAGGAAGCTGTCGAGCGCGGGAGCTATGGTTTACGAAGGAAGTGGCATCTCTGGTCAAGAGGAAGAAGCAGGCTTATGTTAGGATGAGATATGAAGGCTCACTTAGGGCACTTGAGAGTTACAAGGTAGCCAGGAAAGATCTAAAGAGAGAGCTCAGAAGAGCCAGGAGGAGACATGAGAAGTTGTTGGCGGATAGGATTAGGGTAAACCCTAAGGCTTTCTATAGGCATTTAAGGAATAAAAGAATGACGAAAGTAAGATTAGGGCCAATCAAGGATAGTAGTTGGAAGTGGAGTCAGAGGAGATAGGGGAAGCACTAGATGAATATTTTTCTACAGTATTCACTCCAGAAAATGACGAAGTTGTTGAGGAGAATACTGAGATACAGGCTACTAGACTAGGTGGGATTGAGGTTCTCAAGGGAGAGGTATTAGAAATCCTGCAGAGTGTGAAAATAGATAAGTCCCCTGGGCTGGATGGGATTTATCCTAGGATCCTCTGGGAAGCCAGGGAGGAGATTGCTGAGCCTTTGGCATTGATCTTTAAATCATCATTGTCTACAGGAATAGTGCCAGAAGACTGAAGGATAGCAAATGTGGTTCCCCTGTTCATGAAGGGGAGTAGAGACAACCCAGGTAATTATAGACCAGTGAGCCTTACTTCAGTTGTTGGTAAAGTGTTGGAAAATGTTATAAGAGATAGGATTTATAATCATCTAGAAAAGAATAATTTGATGAGGGATAATCAGCACGGTTTTCTGAAGGGTAGGTCGTGCCTCACAAACCTTATTGAGATCTTTAAGAAGGTGACCAAACAGGTAGATGAGAGTAAACCTGTTGATGTAGTGTATATGGATTTCAGCAAGGCATT
>NC_057711.1:110350895-110380307 GCF_004010195.1 Chiloscyllium plagiosum | reverse complement strand
CCTGGAGACCAGTTACTAGTGGTGTACCGCAAGGGTCGGTGTTGGGTCCATTGCTGTTCGTCATTTTTATAAACGACCTGGATGAGGGCGTAGAAGGGTGGGTTAGTAAATTTGCAGACGACACTAAGGTCAGTGGAGTTGTGGATAGTGACGAAGGATGTTGTAGGTTACAAAGAGACATAGATAAGCTGCAGAGCTGGGCTGAGGGGTGGCAAATGGAGTTTAATGCGGACAAGTGTGAGGTGATTCACTTTGGTCAGAGTAACGAGAATGCAAAGTACTGGGCTAATGATAAAATTCTTGATAGTGTAGATGAGTAGAGAGATCTCGGTGTCCAGGTACACAGATCCTTGAAAGTTGCCACCCAGGTTTGATGCTCACTGTGCCGAATGTTTACTCACTTCATGCATAATTGATCTGCTAATCCTCATCATCCATCACTGTCTGGCCTAGCTTTTTGTGGATCTTGCCTTGATGCCGTTTGGTACACACTTTTCATTCATTAGCTTTTGAATATAGTTTCTTATCATATTCAATCACTTGGTCTGGCTTTTGCTTGCTGCAAATGTTTTCTGGAGCTACATGCCTTGCGTTCAGTGTTAAAAGCTGGGCATTTTCTTCATGCATGCATAAAGCTGCACTGCTAATGTAGCTTGCCTGCTTTGGCTGGCATGCCAGCAGTAGATGAATTATATGTAGCCGGTGAACTCTATCTCTCATTAGTTTGGCTTTGTATTTGTGTCTGCTTCACAGCCGAGCTTCCACAGCATAACTTTGGATTGGTCCATGAGGCCTTTTTGAAATGCTTCCACTGTGGTATGTGCCATGATGATCTTGATTATTTTGTTGGGTAGCTCATCTGCTGTGAAGTTGTAATCATGCCTTATCGTCAATGATCTCTGACGGTCAAAAATCTCTGACCCAAAAATCATAAATTCCAGGTAGGGCGACTGAAATAAATACAGAAATTGCTGGAGAAACTCTGTTCTAAAAAAGGGTCTTTGAACTCGAAACATTAACTTTATTTCTCTTTCCAAAGGCACTGCAAGAGCTGCTGAATTTCACTTTCTGTTTTTATTTCAGATGTCCGGAGTCCACAGTAATTTACTTTTATTTGTTTATTCTGAATTTCAACTTCATTCAAAATTGATCTTCAAGTGTTGACCAAACTTTGTTTGAATTCTTAAGATGGTGTTAAGATTGTCCTGATATTTTCTGTCTGTGGAGATGTCCATTGCCTGTAACAATTTTATCCTCACCAAGGTTCATAAAATATACCTCAATATATTGTCAGACAAAGTAAATTCAGGTAGGATGTCTGTTGTTTGTTGGAAATGTTATGGTCATTATGCAGCTTTATTTGCAGGATTTTACTGCAATCGGGTGTTTTTGACACCCGACTAACTGCATTTGAATAAATGAACTCTCAGTTGCAATACCTTTAGTGGCCACTTATAAAGCTAGTGCTGTTGATTTCTCTTCACTTTTCTCAGAATCTACCCTGAAATTCCAACTGCAAACTGACATTTTGCATGAAATGGGACAGGCTATTTCCAATGTAAGTGAATCAGTGAAAGAAAAACTTTTTAAAAAAAGACTTTGTTTAGCTGTTATACACTGTTGCTGCATAGATACAGCCCAATCTATAGTATTTAGTCTCAGCACAAATCATGGGCCGGTTCTCATTCTGTTGAGGTAAATGATTGACAGCAGTTTGGCATATGCCCTATTAAAAGTGCAAACAACTCATATCACAAAAATAGTCAAAATGTGGCAACAATAATGCCTTTGTTATCTAATCTCCTATTTTCAATTGTCTCAATGCTTTGAATTCTTCATCCAGAACTTGTGCCCATCAACAACCTAGAAAGTCTAAGCAAATGCTCTGCTGGAATTAAATCACTGTATTGGGCTTTATGTAGTTCACATGGGGGAATGAATGATTAATGACCATTTAATTATACAGTCTATTCTTCTCTGTTCTTTGATAATGGAAAATAATAGCTAGCTAACATTGCTCGAGCAGAGATGATTAAAAGAAGTCTGAGGATAAGGTAAAGGCAAAGTCACATTTGGATGACATTACCATTAGCACTTCATTGGTTTCATTTTTGTGTAGACAAGGTTGCTATATTTGTATGGGATAGAATTTGTAGGGGCATTCTGCAGGATCAGCATGTACCCTTGACAAATTGAGTTGTAACAATTTAATGGTGATTCTTCCCAGCATTTTACATAATTGATACTTTGTATTTATGTGTGCATTTATTATGATCTGAATAATGCATCATATCAAAGAAAAAGTACTAAACATGTAATTTACTAATCCTAAAAGATGTACCATAACATAAACAACATCCAGAGATTCCATTTCACTTCTCTTGCTCATTCTAAATTTGGAATATATATTCTTTCCACGGGAATAATTTGCATCTTTGCTATGAAGCAGGATATCATGTTCAGCCATGTGGATCCTGTCGGGTGTTCATCTCAATCAAGTGAAAATCAGACTGATTCTGCTACACATAGCAATGATCTATGCCAAATTGCCACACAGCCAAGTGAGATTATTCAAACCATCCAGGCTGGATTTAAAGATTATTGAGTAACAGCACATCCAATATTTTGCAGACCATTGAATTGAAGCTCTGAATGGGAAGCATAATTTGAATGCTTTTGTGTAGCCATAGCACTGCCCATATTTGGGGAGTTATAGTTCTCAGAGTCAAAGCTGGCACAATAAGGAAGTGATGATTTTTCCCAATTCTTTCATCTTGAGGGATAATGGATTATTCAAAATTATTCAGATACATTTCCAAACCATATTTGTCATTCAACAGCATCTAAAGATGCTTCCATCATGTCTGCATTATAGTTACAGTCTTCAGACCAACCCTCATCTCAAATACTGAAATGTCCATGGTCAAGTACACAATATTTTGTTCCCTTGCCATCAGCTCGTTCAGAGAAAAAGGTGTATTATGTAAAAGTGGTAATACTAATAGTTCTTCATTGCAGTAAAGGAGAGGATCTCATGATTTATATCAGAGGATGAGCAACCCTTTCTCACCTTCACCTTGAAAGGAGTCATAGAGTCATACAGCATGGAAACAGACCCTTCAGACCAACTAATCCACATCAACCATGTTTCCAAGCTAAATTAGTCCCACTCACCTGCACTTGGCCTATATCCCTTCAACCTTTTGAAATAACTCCACAGCGGCCAGTATCCCGTCACCAAATCACCTCTAATTTACATGTGCATTGTCCTTGACACTGATCCAACTTCATCAGAGCCAGCTCACACCATGAACAAAACCTCTGACACTCATGTTTATATCTGTCAGTCAGGGCTCCCTCATTGGACCAATTAAGCAGCTCCAATCAGAAAGCTCATTCAAGGAGCTACCTGACTGACCTCATTATAACTTTTTCTATTCATGTACTTATCCAAATGTTTTATAAATGTTGTAACTGTATCTGTATTAAGCACTTCCTCTGGCAGTTCATTCCACACACATTCTGCTCTCTGCACAATGTCGTGTGAGTCGTGTGTCCTTTTAAAAACTTTCTCCTCTCACCCTAGTTTTGAACTTCAACACCCTAGGGAAAAGACCTTTGCTATTCACCTTATCTATGCCTCTCATAATTTTATAAATCTCAAAAAGGTCACCCCTCAACTTCCTCGGTTCATGCTCTGATTCCTCACACTGCAGAGTTTGGATTTCCGACTCTGGCCCACATTTTCCCCTCCAGTTTGTGACATTTCTTACCAGTTTTTTATGTATCTGTTGTGAGGTCATGGGGTTAGGCTTTCTGCAACATGGGGAATGGGATTTGACTGAACATTGGCCAATCCCGTTCCATGTTGATTCTTGCTGTCTCCAAGGTCAATTCCCCAGTGGGGAGAATGGGAGGATTGGGGGGGAGGGGGGAGTTGGTGGTAGATGGGGGTGGTTTTGACTGAGTCATGAACCTCATATGGAATCCCAGTCTTTACTGATAATTTTTTAAAACAATTATTGTTAGAAGTTAGTTAGACAAGGAACAGCTAGAAAGAATAGATAGGGTAATGACAGCAGATCTTAACACCACTTTCCCATATGCGCCAGCACCAATGGAAATATTACCCACTGCCATCTCACTCATTCTCCTCCCTTTTTCTCATTACAGATGAAGACATCTTATAATAGGGCAGTGTGAGCTGGTACAAGTGGGCAGAAACACGTTGTCACACCATCAGGCAGTAATTCATGTTAATACTCAATCGTTGGGAGTTTGCACTAAACACTTACTACACTATCTAGAAACAAGGGGAACAATATGCACACATTGCATTCAGTCCTCATGAAACCTTCACCACTCCTTGTTCAACATCCCTAATGTTTGGCTTCCTCTGTGCACAAAGATGCAGGTATGAAAGAGTAATCCAGCAGATGCAGTATCGGGTTGATGTAATATATACAGAGGGTCGATGCTGAAAGATAGCCAGGCACGTATAGTCTACCTCTCAACGGCCTTGTGACAAATGAGGTTCCCCTTTAAAGTCTATTTTGATAGTGCATGCTGCACTCCCCTCCCTCACAGGTCAAGAATCTTAGCTGGCACACTCTGAATGTAGGAACAGCTATTTTTTTCTCCATTACATACAATCAATTTCCAGTACAATGGAAGGTCACAGTGAACACTCCTCTCCCAGCTGCTTCCTGCCTCAGCCTGACTCCATCAGTGGGGCCTCAAATATCCCCATCTCCTTCCTAGTAGCCCATCATTTTCACTCCATTAGCTTCACACTTCCCCAAGTCCCCACTGTCTACATGCAGCTAATCCTGCCTACCCAGATGTGGTCATACACTGCCTCCAGCCTTTGAAGCCAGGGTACACCTGTCTGTGGATCACCCACCCCACCTCTGTCAAGGTTCATTACTGCAGCCATCTCCCTCCCTCCTCCTGGAATACGTTGCCTGCAGAGGTGACAGAAGCAGGCACGGTAGATTCATTTAAGGTGCGTCTGGAAAGATGCATGAGTAGGTGGGGAGCAGAGGGACACAGTTGCTTAGGAATTAGGCGACAGGTTCAGACAGTGGATTTGGATGGGCTCAGGCTTGGAGGGACGAAGGGTCTGCTCCTGGGCTGTAAATTTTCTTTGTTATTTGTTGTTCTTTGTACCCATTCCCCCCACCCCCCACTCCGCTTCCCACAACAATAAACATGCAGCAATTATGTCCTTTCCAGACAAGTAATATATAGAGGTTCTAGGGGATTACTCGTGGTCATGAAGTCAAATCGCACAACAAATAAAGAATGCAATCTAAGCAGAATGTGAGCAGTCATTCTGGAACAGATGGTATCACTCAGTGTTCCTTCATTAGAATGTAGGTGCTAGAAACCATAAACAGCAGGACTCACTTCCCAAAAACACAGCTTGAACCTAGTGTGCAGCAGCAGCCAGATAAATCAAAATGTAACTTAAAGCTGTTCCATGTGATGCAAAATTTGCTAATGCACAGTCACTGCTGGCATAGGAAATCTCAAGCTCTTCCAGAATGATTCTTAAGGGGATGATTTACCAATTCAATGTTTCTTATACAGCAAACTAAAAATAATTCACATTTTGTACCATCACAAACATGATGAAACATCACAAAATGAAATCATGGTTTTGTTGACAATGCTACGTAAAGATTTCAGAACCGGGAGGACTTTGCAGTGGCCTGCTCTAATCCTGTACGTTCCAAAAGAGAGGAATGTGAGGCAATGGGTAACATCCCTGTCTCTGAGTCAGGGGATCTCTAGGGAGGTAGTAGTGTAATCGTAATGTCCCAAAGCCTTGACTAATGTTGTGGGGCCATGGGTTTGAATCACACCATGACAGATGGTGAAATTTGAGTTCAATAAAAATATGGAATAAAAAAACATGAGCCTCACGGTGGCTGTTATGACTCACGCTGGTAGCATGCTGAAAATCAAGCCATGCTATTCGCAGACTCATCACAGAGGATACAGACTTTTAAAGTACAGTTATGTTCCCAATTTATGGGACTTTCAGACCCAGATTGATAGAAAACATAGATGAGATTTCTGTACTGATCACAAATTACTATTAATTAAAATAATTAGACTCTAACCACAGGTAGACAGTTGTGAACCATCTGGACACAAACACTACAAATTTAAACTCTAATTCACTTATAAACTCCCTCTTATACAAACAAACAGTACATGCTGGTGGGGGGCTTGAACTCACAAACTTTTAAGTCAGAGGCAAGAATGGTACAAACTATTCCACAGGTGAAATTTGCCCTTGTTCATCGAATACAAAAGTCTTCCGGCATGGTGAATTAGAATCCCTACAGTGTGGAAACAGGCCCTTTGGCCCAACAAGTCCACACTGACCCTCCAAGAGTAACCCACCCAGACTCAATCCCCTACCCTATATTTATCCCTGATTAATGTACCTAACACTGTGGGCAATTTAACATGGCCAATTCACCTGACCAGCACATCTTTGGACTGTGGGAGGAAACCCACACAGGCATGGGGTGAATATACAAACTCCATACAGACAGTTGCCCAAGGCTAGAATTGAACCTGGCTCCCTAGTGTTGTGAGGCAGTAGTACTAACCACTGAGCCACTGTGGCACCCCAAGGTGCCAACTAATCTTCAACTCTGTTAGGTATGTTGATAAATGAAAATATTGATATCACGCACATATATTCTATAATCACGGAAACGAGAACGACTTTTTGCCACAATTTAACTCCAAAATTAATACTTGTGGAGGATTACCATCAATTAAACTGCTGCCATGGAGCGGGTATTGAACTGTATGATCTGGCCTGGACAGATGACCTGGACACTGATAGAATGCTGCTTCTTGTGATTTTAAATGGGTCACTGCTGGATGTTGGAGCACATGAGGCAAACTATGTGCAATTAATGAACCACTAGATGGACTTTGTGCAATCAAGGCTTTCTCCTGCTGTTTTTTGTGTAGCTCCTGAAACTGACAAACAAAACATCATCGATCAATTGCTATATACATCTGTGGTTTGCAGATGGTCTAACTCCAGATGTTCTGTTCTGGCAGCTCAGCATATGCCTGAGGTAAAATAATTCAGGGAAGCTTAAATGCCCTTGGCAGTTATTGATAATGGAAGTTCATGCTCAAGAGTTTGTTTGCAAATTAATATGTAGCCCATGGCAAACTTGCTGATACCAAGGTACCAAACATCATAGGTAGGAAATGTCCAAAGGAAGAATATTTCTGGAGGCTATGACCAGATAAGGCAATATGTTTACTCAGGGAGGTGATGGTGGGTAGAGGCAGTAGTTCTGCAACACAATCTGACATATCTGTGTTAATCTTCATTCTCCTCTTCCTCCAAAAGCACAGATAAAAAGACATTCCTAAATGCACAGTCATTGTCCCAAAGAATAACTTGTTATAAAGAAAGCACAGTATATATCATAGTGTTGGTTAAAAGGAAAGTGAAAAGAAATTGAAAGCTTAACAATAACAGCCTGTCACTTCTAAGTAAATCTGACTGCCAAATGTATGCAGGCAAAATGAATAATCAACAGAGTAACATCAGAGAATTAGGTTGCTGCCTAAATGATATCACAATGGGGGCATGGTGGCTCAGCGGTTAGTACTGCTACCTCACAGCACCAGGGACCTGGGTTCCATTCCAGCCTCGGGCAACTGTCTGTATGGGTTTCCTCTGGGTACTCTGGTTTCCTCCCACAATCCAAAGATGTGCACATGAGATGAATTGGCCATGTTAAATTGTCTGTAGTGCTAGGTGCATTAGTCAGCGGTAAGTATAGGGTCGGGGTGGGTTACTCTTTGGAGGGTCGGTGTGAACATGTTGAGCCGAAGGGCCTGTTTCCATACTGTAGGGAATCTAATCTAATTCAGTCATATTTCATCATTGCAATGAAGTTTCCACCAATGACAGAACCATCCTTTATCATTCAGGGTGGCATGGTGGCACAATGGTTAGCACTGCTGCCTCACAGCGCCAGAGACCTGGGTTCAATTCCCACCTCAGGCAACTGTCGGTGTGGAGTTTGTACATTCTCCCTGTGTCTGTGCGGGTTTTTTCCCACAGTCCAAAGATATGCAGGTGAGGTGAATTGGCCATGCTAAATTGCCTGTGGTGTTAGGTGCAGGGGTAAATGTAGCAGAATGGGTCTGGGTGTGCTGCTCTTCAGAGGGTCGGTGTGGACTTGTTGGGCCAAAGGGCCTGTTTCCACAGTGTAAGTAATCTAATCTAATCATGAGTATCTCCAGAAATTTGGTGCTGTTTATAGAGATTCCTGATCACAGTCCAAATTTTCACTCTGGATTGCACTGTTGTGAACATCTATGTTTCATTGCAGAAATTAAATTTTTTTGAATATTTGTTCATGGGACTTGATTGTCTCTGGCTGAGCCAACATTTATTGCCCATCCTAATTAACCGTGGTTAGGTGATAATGAGATATCTTCTTGAAATGCTGCAGTGCATTTGCTGTTGGCAGATCCACAATGACTTTCAGGAGGGAGTTCTAGATTTTTGATTCAGTGACACTGAAGGAACAGCGATACATTTCCAAGTCAGGATGGTGAGTGGCTCGGATTGAACTTGCAGTTTGTGATGTTTCTGCTGCCCTTCATTGCATATTTTGAAGGCACTGTCTAAGGAGCTGCTAAGGTGGTGAATTTCTGTAGTGTAATTTGTAGATGGTATGCACTGCTGCTACTGAGTGTCAGTGGTGGAGGGAGTGTATGCTTGTGGATGTGATGCTAATCAAGCAAGCTGCTTTGTTCTGGATAGTATCAAGTTGCCTGAGTGTTATTGGAGCTGCACTCATCTAGGCAAGTGGGGAGTATTCCATCACACTCCAGGCTTGTGCCTTGTAGATGTTGGATGGGTATTGGTGAGACATGAGGTGAGCTGCAGCATTCCTCACCTCTGAAATGCTCTTCTAGTCACAAAGTTTATGACTAGTCCAGGTCAGTTACTGGTCAATGGTAATGCCCAGGATATTGGACTGAGGATTCAGCGATGGTAATGTCATTGAATGTCAAGGGGTGATGGTCATAGCCTCTTTTTTGAATTTTTCATTGCCTGGAACTTGTGTGTGTGAATGTTCTTTGTCTAGGTCTTTCTGCACTTGAACCTGGACTGCTTCAGTATCTGAAAAGTTGTGCATGGTGCTGATCATTGCGCAGCAATCAGTAAATTTCAGCACTTCTGAACTTATAATGGAGGGAAGGTCATTGATGAAGTAGCTGAAGACAGTTAGGCGTAGGACACTACCCTAAGCATCTAGTACAGATATGCCATGGAGCTGAGATGGCTGACATCCAGCTGCTACAGCCACCTTCCTTTATTACTAGGTATAACTCGAACCAGTTTCCCCCGATTGCCGATGGCTCTGGTTTTACTAGGGCTTTCTGAATCACACATGACCTTGATGTTAGGAGAAGTCACTCTCACCTCAGTGAAGCTTCTGCCATTCAGTATTGTCGGAACTTTTGCATTGATTGTGGAGATTCCTGAGCACTACTCACACTGATTTGTGCAATTCACAGATATTTACGTGTGATTACAGAGATTAAATGGAGACTGAAAAATAATCTGTTTGCAATCTTTAGTTTAGAAACTTTACACTGTTGCATTTATGTTTTTTCATCTGGTAAAACTTCCCACTAAATTGGTTTGATTCATGGAGATGTGTCCCTGTAATTCTGGTTGTAGAGTCAGCAGAAGAGCTCCTGCTGGTATCAAATATGTTCCTTTCTGCTTTTGAAAGAATTCCAAATATCCATCTTGTAGGTTCCTTCTACCCTGTGTGATCTATAAGGCAAAATCCATGAATTGAGGCCACAAACTGAGAACTAGCTTTGAAGGTTTATGCACCATGAGCTTGAAGGTAAATGTTAGAAAATTAAAGCTAAGAAAGTGCTTTCCTTTACACATTGAGAATTTTGTGCCAGTTGAAATTTGGACACTAAACCAAATGATTTGCAGAGCTAAATTTTAAATATTAAATAAAACATATGCACTGTTGTGATTATCAGATGCTGAGTGTTTAATCAGGTCAGATTTAATAATGTAGCAACTATACGGGTTAAGATCCATAATGTTGTGGTGTTCTGCTGGGCCAGATTATTATTTAAATTGGAGCACATTGCAATTTCTTTATTTTGTCCACAGCTATGTCCTTTTAGGTATGATTAAAAACAACAGTACTGTACCCACCTCAAGGTCATTTTTCATCTGATGTTTTATTAGTTATGTAAGTGGAATTAAGGAGGATTTACTTCTCTCTCTCTCTCTCTCTCTTCCTTCCCCACCTTTTGACAGTGCAAAGGATCCTTCATCCTCACCTTACCTTCTGTGATGGCGGATTAATATTACTTTCCCTAGTGATTTCTGCTTCCATATTTCTCCAGGGTATGGACTGAACCGTGAAGACATATATTTGAAAGACTCGTGCAGCAGGTATTTTTGGTCCTGAAAGAAACATAAAGCAATCAAAATTGTTGACCACAAGAAAGCTGCCAATCGTAAATTATAACAGGAATGATCACTAGCTGCAAAGGGTGATGTTTTGAAGCATGTACGTGCACATGTACATTGAAAGATAGTCAAATCATTTCAGTTGACCCCTGCCACTTCTGCCTTTTGTTCCCTTCTTGTGGTTTAGTTAACTGGCTGAGTGCAATATTGGTCTTCTTGCTTAAAATTCCTGGAAAATATAACCAGTCACACTGAAGCAATGCCAATCTATTTCCAAACCAGGATGCTGAATGGCTTAGAGTGGAACTTGCACTTGGTGCAATCTCCTGGCCTTATATTTACAAACGGAAGTGGTTGTGAGTATAAAATGTGCTGACTAAGGAATTTTAAGGACCACAAATTTCACTATCAACTCCACACGGGTCAAACAAAAGACTGATTTGTAATTTTTTAAAAGTATTTATGCCATTCTTGTTTTTAATCTGTCTATGTTGCTTTCATTTCTCCTGTAGTTTAATAATTAATAAACATTTTATTTGATTCAGAAGACCATGCTAAGTTGGTGTCTTTTAAAACATTCGTACATTGGAATTATCAAGGATATCAGGAGGGAAGGGACTGGTTGATTTAAGTTAACATTCTTGTGACCAGCAAAGAGAGGGCATTGAATAACAAAGAGGAGCCTGTTCCTTCCTCCTTATATGGATCATGATGGTTTGGGGACCTTTGCCCTTGGGGTTGAGCTGTAACAAGATAGACGGACAAAATCTTACTGTGGTTTAGTGAGAGACCAGAGACATCTCTTCTCAGGAAGGTTTGCCAAAATGCACATCAATCAGGCAAGTGTGAGGCCTTCCTCTAGAATTGAGATCCGGGGGTGGATTTCCCACCCAGTGAGAGCAGTTGGCCAAATTGGGGGCCAGAGATCTTGGGCTCAGGCGCGTTACTCATTGCTGCCACCCAAAGGATATTCCCCACAATCATAGAGGACCCAGGCCATGGGTCACAAGAATGTAACTTTGAGGTTGGTGGTTGAGGATTAGATTACTTACAGTGTGGAAACAGGCCCTTCAGCCCACACCGACCCTTCGAAGAGCAACCCACCCAGACCCATTCCCCCAACTCTCTGGGCAATTTCCCATGGTCAATTCACCTAACCTGCACGTTTTTGGACTGTGGGTGGAAACCCACGCAGACACAGGGAGAATGTGCAAACTCGACACAGACAGTTGCTTGAGGCAGGAATTGAACCCTGGTCTCTGGCGCTGTGAGGCAGCAGTGCTAACCACTGTACCACCGTGCCGCCCTATGGTTGGGGGTGGGTTCATTGCACGGCTATCACAGGAAGAGAGGGCCAGCTCTTCATACAGGAAAAGATTGCCTTTGATTGAGGGACACCCTTTGGTCCATCTCTCTGCAGTGAAGAGAAAGTCTGTGCAGGTTGATCTGTTGTTCACATTGTGTGTAACTGGTTAACCCCCAGTGGTGGTGGGATGTGGCCATTTTGTGGTATTTAATTGGTCTCTAAAGAGTGTTAATTGGCAGTTGGCCAGGAAGGTTAATCATCCACCTTCGTATCCGGAACCGAATTCTGGTAGAGATGGGACGGCAATGGGTTTCTAGTACAATACCAGCAGACCGAGTTACTATTCTGGCCTTGAAGCATTGCCACATTGAAAGCAGAAGATTCTACTCAGTATTGCAATGCGGTCTTACCAAGGAGAAGACATGGGTTTGAAGTTCAAGTCTGCATTAGGTAAGCCACTAAATTTGCTTAGAGTCTTGTTGAACCTGACTGAGAACATAAAGTTGATTTAACTGGGGAAGAGCAGTTCTTCAGAAGTACAAGTTTACTTGTTCTGACTTAAAACTAAACTCCATTTTCATTGCATCACTACACAATTTTATTAGGTCTGGAGAAAGTATTGCATCAGAATGAGGATGAGACAAATTCTATGTGTTTTAAACAGTGTAAGGGAGGGCTGTGACAACAGCTTCATAAAGAGTGCAAGAGGGCTGAAACAGCAACTTCATGAAGAAAGGAGAGAGAGTGGGGTCAGTGGCTTTTCAAACAACATGACTGAATATGAGGACAACAAATTCATAAAGGGAAGGTTGAGCTCCTTGAAAAGGGCAATAGCAGAGATGAGCGATAAGAACTAGGAACAGAGAGCCTCTCTAACCTGTTTCTCCCTGTCAAAGAATTGGCTCGAGAGGCTGAATAGCCTCCTTTCTCTTGCTGTCTCGTGGTAGCTGGATGTACTGGGCAGTATGGTGGCTGAGTGGTTAGCATCGCTGCCTCACAGCACCAGGGACCCGGGTTCGATTCCAGCCTTGGGCGACTCTGTGTGGAGTTGCACATTTTCCCCCTGTCTGTGTGGATTTCCTTCCACGCTCTAAAGATGTGCAGGTTAGATGAATTGATCATGCTAAATTGCCTGTAGAGTTAGGTACATTAGTTAGGGGGAATGGATCTGGGTGGGTTACTCTTCGGAGGGTTGCTGTGGACTAGTTGGGCTGTAGGGAATCTAATCTAATCTAAAACTGAGATGTATCACAGGAAAACATGTACGTATGTGGTGAGTAATTCTTCCTTGTCTCATCTGCTTGGCCAAGTGGCCAGGAGATATTATTACAACTGAACAGTACAGTTTGAGAAATTCTTTTCTAAAATAGTTAACATCAAAATTAGTTAGTAGAAAAGAGATTGCTGCTCAGGTGATGTGTTGCAGGTCTAATATTTGGAAACTTGTGGATACCCGAGCTATCCAATTTGCTCACATCTGCAGTAACATCTGCTTGAGACGTTTTAGTTTGAGTTGATGAGCAGGAGCCCTAAGTTGCAGATACTGCAGTGAATCAGGGAGGAAACAAGGTACTTGTCTCTTAGACTGCGAGTGAGGTAGGTATAGAGGATTTAGCTTTGGAGGAGTCTCAGGCAGTATCATTGTCTAATGGGTACAAGATTCTTGCTTCCAGTATTGGCAAGGGCACAGCTTTGAGGTAAATAGTTGGGGGTCAGGGTTCAGTTACATATAATTATGGCAAAAAGTTAAAAGTCAGGTGAAGGGAGGACTCAGGAGAGATTATTAAAGTTTCCAGAACAAGTAATAGAAAAGAGAGTACATAAAGACTCAGGAATCTAATTGCAGACACAGTAGATAAGGAGACCACTGTGAGAGACAGGCGGTCAACACAGAGGTGAGGGTGTTCTAATTAAATGCCTGCAGTATGCAAAAGGAGGTAAATGAGCTTGTAATGCAGATTGAAATTGACAGGTACGATGTTGTGGTTATCATAGAGATATTGCAAGAGCAACAGGAATATTTAAGGATATGTATCCTATCGAAAGGACAGGCAGATGGGAAGAGGGGATGGGGTCGCCTTGTTAGTAAGGAATTAAATTTAATCAACAAGGAGAAACAATATAAGGTCAGAAGGAATGGACTTTGTGTGGATAGATTTGAAGAACCAGAAAGGAAAAAGGACCCTTATGGGGAGTATATACAGGTCTCCGAGCATTAGACAGGAAATGGGGAAGAAAATAAATCAGGTGATAGAAAGGCATTATTACAATGATCATCAATATGGAGACAGACTGGGAAAATCAGGTTGGTAGTGGATCTCAAGGAAAGGAATTTGTGGAAGGTTTGTAAGATTTTTTTTAAGCAGCATGTTGTAGACTCCACTAGTGAACAGGTAATGCTGGATTTGGTGATGTGTAATGAAGCAGGCTAGATTAGGGAGCTTAAGGTAAAGGAATCCCTCGGGGCATTGACCATAATATGATTGAATTCATCCTGCAGTTTGAGAGGGAGAAGATTGAATTTAATGCAATGGTATTAGAATTAAGTGATGGTAACCACAAAGATATGAGGGTGGAGCTGGCCAGTGGAATGGGAAGGGGCGCCCATCAGCAAAGATGGTGAAGCAGCAATGGCAGGAGTTTCTGGGGGTAACTTGGGAGATCCAGCAATTCATCCCAAAGAATCATACTGATATAAGGACAAGGCAACCATGGCTGATAACGGAAATCAGGTATAGCATAAAAGCAAAAAGAAAAAGCATACAATGTGGTGAGGATTAGCGGGAAGTCAAAGGATTGGGAAGCCTTTAAAAACCAACTGAGGATTACACAAGTAATAAGTGGGGAGAAGATGAAATATCCAGGTAAGCGAACTAGTAATATAAAAGAAGATTGCAAAAGTTTATTTTACATTAGATTAGATTAGATTTGCTACAATGTGGAAACAGGCCCTTCGGCCCAACAAGTCCACACCGACCTTCGAAGAGTAACCCACCTAGACCCATTTCCCTCTGACTAATGCACCTAACTCTATGGGAAACTAACATGGCCAATTCACCTAAACTGCACATCTTTGGACTGTGGGAAGAAACCGGAGTACCCGGAGAAAACCCACACAGACACGGGGAGAATGTGCAAACTGCGCACAGACAGTCGCTCAAGGCTGGAATCGAATCTGGGACCCTGGTAGATATATAAAAGATAAGAGAGTGGGAAGAGTGGACATTGAACTGCTGGAAAATGAAGCTGGAGAAGTAGTAATGGGGAGCAAAGAAATGGCAGAGGAACTGACTAGGTACTTATCATCAGTCTTCAGGAAGACACTAGTAGCGTAGCAGAACTTCAAGAGAGTCAGAGGTGAGTGCAGTGACCATCATTAAGGAGAAGGTGCGGGGAAGTTGAAAGATCTGAAGGTGGAGGAGACACCAGACTGGATGGATTGCACCCTATAGTTCTGAAAGAGTTAGTTGAGGAGATTGTGGAGGCATTGGTGGTCATCTTTGAAGAATCACTGGAGTTAAGGAGGGTCAAAGAGGACTGGAAAATGACTAATGTAATATCTGTGTTTAAGAAAAGAAGGAGACGGAAGACAGGAAACTAAAGGACGGAGAGCTTGATTTCAGTCATTCGTAACATTTTAAAGTCCATTAATAAGGAAGAGATTGTGGTGTACTTGGAAGTGTATGGTAAAATAGAGCTGAGTCAGCACAGCTTCATCAGTGGGAGGGCCTCATGATTGACAAATCTGTTAGAATTCTTTGAGGAGAAAATGAGCAAGTTTGACACAGCAGAGTCAGTGATCTGTTTGGAATTCCAGAAGGCCTTTGACAAGGTGCCACCCAGGACACTGCTAAATAATATAAGAGCTTATGGTGTTGGGCAAGGTACCAAAATGGAGAGAAGATTGACTGACTGGCAGAAGGCAGAGAGTTGAGATAAAGGAGTCTTTTTCCAAATGGCAGCCAGTGATTGATGGAGTTCTGCAGGAGTCCATTTTGGGACCAAAACCATTCGCTTAATACATTAACAATCTGGGTGACGGAACTATTTGCAGATGCCACAAAGAAATGTGAAGTGACAGGTGACGTTAAAGAAGTGGGAAGATCACAAAAGGTCTTGGATGGGCTTGGAGAAGGGCAAAGAAATGCAGATGGAAAACAATGTCGGCATGTATAAGCTTATGCACTTTGGTAGGAAGAATAGAGGCACAGACTATTTTCTAAATGGGGAAAGGCCTCAGAAATCTGAAGCACAATAGACTTAGGGAGTCCAATTTAGGATTCCCTTAAGCTTGACATCCAGATTCAATGGGCAGTTAGGAAGGCAAATACAATGTTAGCATTCATTTCAAAAGGGCTAGAATACAAGGGCAGGGATCTACTGATGATGCTGTTTAAGGGTCTGCTCTGACAGCATTTGGAACATTGTGAGCAGTTTAGGGCCCTTTATCTAAGGAAGGATGTCCTGGCCTTGGAGGGAGTCCAGAAGAGGTTTAAAAGAATGATCCTGGGAATGAAGGGCTTGTCATAAGAAGAGTAGTTGAGGACTCTGGGTCTTTACTTGATAGAGTTTAGAAGAATGGGGGAGGATTTCATTGAAACGTATAGAACACTGAGACGCCTGATAGAGTGGACAAGGAGAAGATATTTCCACAAGGATGGGAGACTATGACCAGAGGGCACAGTCTCTGAGTGAAAGATGTTCCTTTAGAACTAAAATGAGGAGGGCTTTCTTCAGCCAGAGTGCAGCGATTTTATGGAGCTCTTTGCCACAGAAGCTTGGGGAGGCCAAGTCATAGAGTATATTTAAGGCAGAGATAGATAGGTCCTTATTATTAAGTGTATCAAAGCTTACAGGGAAATGGCATGAGAATGAGAAAAGTATCAACTGGTGATCAAATGGTGGAGCAGACTCAAAGGGTTGAATGGCCTAATTCTGCTCCTATATCTTATGGTCTTTTATTAAAATTTATTCATTTTGTGGGATATGGGTGTGGCTGGCTGGTCAGCATTAATTGCCCATCCTAGTTGCTCTTGCTGGTGAGCTGTCTTCTTGATCTGCTGCAGTCTCTCTGCAGTGGGTTGACTCACAATGCCATTAGGAAAGGAATTCCAGGGTTTTGATCCAACTATAATGAGAGAATAGCGATATATTTCCAAGGCAAGATGGTGAATGACTTGGAGGGGAACTTGAAGATGGTAGCATTCCTGTATATCTGCTACCCTTGTCCTTCTAGGTGTAAGTTGTCATGGGTTTGGAAGGTGCTTTCCGAGGATCTTTGGTGAATTTCTGGAGTACATCTTGTAGATAGTACATACCGCTGCTACTGAGCACCAGTGGTGGAGGGAATGGATGCTTATGGACACAATGCCAAAAAGAGGGCCACTTTTTCCTGGATGGTTGTCCTGGATATCCTCATTCACTTATGATCTTATTGCAGAGGCGATAAACAAACTGACCCACGACTGACCATAGTCCTGAGACCATCCAAATTGGGGAGAAAAGTAAAATATAGTAACAACAAGATAGTTAGGGACGTTTTTTTGTTCTCTGCAGCAAAGGCAAAGAATCTCAAAGGTTGCATTGCCTTACCTGGTGGCAATGTTCAGGGCACCATTCCTAATTTGAAAAGGAACATGCAATGAGAGAAGAAGTATCCAGTTGTCATGGTCCATATAGATACCAACAGGAAAGGATCAATAGCTGGGAAAGATGTCTTACTGAGGGATTATTCACAGCTTAAATTAAAAAGCAAACTTACAAAGATAATAATCCCAGGATTATTACCAGAGCCACGTGCAAATTTGTGTCAGCTAAGTAAGATAGGTAAATACGTGGCTCAAAGTTTGGTGTGGAAGAGATAGGTTCCAATTCATGGAGCCCTAACACCAGTACTGGTGAAAGAGAAAACTGTTCTATTGGAAGGAGTTTCATTTGAGTCATGTTGGAACTAGCACCCTGCATAATTACATAACTGGGATTGTAGATAGTTTTTGGTTTTTTGGGGGTGGAGTTCCATTGAGGACAAGTTTAAAAAATAGTGAGAAAGCAGAGAGGAGAGTAAAGAGGTGAATGATGATCAAAGTGAGACAGGAAGGAGTAGAAGATATATGCCACCAAAACAGTGTCGCTGAAGCTATCGCCAGGGTAAGTAATAACGATAAAGAAATCAAATCTTAAGTTTGTTTATCTTAATACATGCAGCATTTGTTGTAAAGATAGATGAGTTGAAAACGCAAATGGAAATAAAAGATTATGACATGATAGCTATACATGGAGACATGGTTGTGGGGTGATCTGAACTCAATATTCAAGGGCATTCAATGTTCCAGAAAAATAGGCAAAAGGGGAGGTGGAGTAACTTTATTAATTAAGGATAGTATCAGTGGGACATAAGGTGCAATAGATCATGACATGAAATCAGTTTACAAGGAAATAAGGTAGAGCAAAAGAAAGAAGTCGCAGCGTCATCTTAGGCCCTGAAAGAATTGCCTCACTGTAGTCAAAGTAAAAATTGGGAAATAATGTATAAAGGACAACACTACAATTGTCATGGGTAATATCTGCATTTTGACTGGACAAATAAAACGGACAGTGTAACATGAAAGTTATTTTGTCAAGTGCAGTAGGGATTATTGCTAGAGCCATTCATTGCAACTCCTACCTGGGAACAGATGATCTTAGATCTTGTAATGCGAAATGTGGTAGGATTAATAAGAGCTCTCATAGCTAAGTATCCTCTAAGGGGTAGTAATCACAATATGATAGAATTACAAGTTCAGTTTGTGGAAGAGCAACCCGAATCTCAAACCAGTGTCCTCAAATTAAATAAAAGCCATTACAAAGGAGTGAAGAAAGAAAATAGACTAAAGGGAAAGTCAGTGGATCAGCAGTGACAGACTATTTCATAACACTCAGCAAAACGTTATTCAGAATGAAAAGTAGGACTTGGTAAAAGGATGAGCTACCAAAGAGCTAGTAATGCAATCAAGAAGAGCATCTAATCAAAAACTACAACATTCAATGAGGCTAAAACTAGTTTTAGATCAGATGATTGGAAATGTTTCGAGAGCTAACAGTGGATAACTAAAAAGTTAATGACAAGGGAAAGAAATGGTTATTTGCAAGTGATTATAAATCGGTAAGCTACACATAAACAAACAAAAAGAGGTTCTCACATATATAAATGCAGTAGATATAGCAACTGTGGGACCTTTAATGAATGAAACTAATGAATGGAACAGGAAAATGCAATTAATTTTAACTTCTATTTTTAACTAATGTTTGCTATGGAGGACACTACAAACATCCCAAAGATAATAAATAAGCAAGATGCTAATGAGGGGGGCAGAAGATCTTGTAATACTCTTTATCATGGGGGAGAAAGAAGGTGACAAACTAAAGGCAGATAAGTTGCCAGCACCTGATAATCTGTATCCAAGATTTTAAAGAAAGTAGTTACAGCGATAGTGAAAACATTGGCTGAAATATTTGGAACTTACTGGATTCCAGGACGGTTCCAGTGTATTGGAAAACTGTTAACATGACATTCTTCTTTAAGAAAGGAGAGGGATAGAAAGCAGGAAACTATAGGCCAGTTAACTTAATATCTGTTGTTGGGAAAATACTAGAGCCCATTGTTAGGGAAGAAATAGCAATAAATTTAGAAAAGATGAATACAATCGAATAGAGTCAACATGATTTTGTGGAAGAGAAACCATTTATGACAAATTTGATGGAGTTGTTTTGAGGATCTGATAATCATGGTTGATAAAGGGGAATCAGTAGATGTAATGAATTTGAATTTTGAGAAGGTATTTGGGAGTATTGTATTAGCATTGATTGAGGATTGGTACACAAAGAGACAGAGAGTTAGGATCAATGGGTCCTTTTCATGTTGGAAAGATGTAACTAGTGGAATGCCACAAGGATCTCAGTTATTTACAGTATATATTAATGACTTGATGGAGGTTGTAGTTTATAATGTATCCAAGTTTGCTGAGTCAGTGGGAGGGCATGTTGTGACAAGGACATAAGGAAATATTAGGGGATGTAGATACGTTGAGTAGGCAAAACTGTATAAATGGAGCTTAATGTAAGAAAGTGTGAGCTCATGCAGTTTGGTCACAAGATTCAAAAGTCTTACTATTATTTAAAAGGAGAGAGGCTTCATGACAATGCAGCACCAAAAGATCTGGCAGTCACGCACATGAAACACAAAACATTAGCATGCAGATGTAGTGAATAAATAAGGCAAATTGAATTGTGGACTTTATTGCTAGTGGTTGGAATTTTAAAAAGTGGAAGTCTTGTTACAAATGTCCTGGGTATTAGTGAGGTTGCATCTGGAGTACTGTGTGCAGTTTTGAATCCTGTATTTAAAAAAGGATGTATTGGAGTTGGAAACCGGTCAAAACAGATTCAATAAGTTGATGCCTGGGATGAAGGAGTTGACTTATCAAGAATGGCCAAAGAAGTTAAGCCTTTGTTCATTAGAATTTAGATAAATAAGAATGGATCTTACTTAAATGTGTAAGGTCCCAAGGGGGCTTCAAAGGCTAGATGTTTACATGAGCGGGTGAATCTCAAACATTGGGAAAAAAAAGGACACTCATTTAAAATTGTGTTATGGATGAGGCCAGACCCCCTCCAAACTTTTCAAGGAAGTAGCCCCTAGACCCTAACTTTGTGGGTTGTTTCAATTAGGTGTAAAGTGGATATTCCAGGAGTGATGCAGCTTGCCCAACTACTAAACAAAACAGAATTTATTTGCAAGATTACTGAATGATATACAAACAAGGGAACAGAATATAAAATAACTTAACCTCTCTGAAAACCCAACAGATTATCCCAACTTAATGATGTTGTTCCAAATGCTTGCAACAATCCCCATAAACACCCCTTTGGAAAAAAAGGAAAAATCCATGTCAGAGAGAAGGAGGATCAGCATGGACCTGCTTCTTCAGGTTCAGCAGCTTCACCATTGACTGCCTGCTAAAACCAAACCCAACCAAAGGAAAGCTGAGCTCAGAGAACTGGACACTCCCTTTTAATTATACAAGTGTTTTTTTTTGTTAACATGAAAGCCTTCTCAAGTAGTTAAACCCATACTTTGCAGAATCACTGCTTTTACAACCTCTCTGAGAAACAAACCAAAGACAGCATAACCTCATTATAAGAGCAGCATCGTCACAACTGCAATGCAAAGAAATGTATTCTCCCAGATGGTGGTGAATGTCTGGAATTCTGCAAACCATAGACTTGTGGAGGCTGGATCACTGAAAGCATATGAAGAGGAAATAGTTAGAATTTTGGAATATCAGGACGATGGGAGAAAGATCTGGGAGAAAGTGAGGACTGCAGATGCTGGAGATCAGAGTTGAGAATGTGGTGCTGGAAAAGCACAGCCGGTCAGGCAGTATCCGAGGAGCAAGAGAATTGATGTTTCGGGCATAAGCCCTTCGTCAGGAATGAGGCCTCATTCCTGAGGAAGGGCTTATGCCTCAAACGTCGATTCTCCTGCTCCTCGGATGTTCCCTGACCTGCTGTGCTTTTCCAGCACCATACTATCAACAGATGACGGATCTGGCAGAAAAGAGGAGTTGAGGCCTGAATGGCAGGACATGCTTGAGGATCTGTTGGGCCGGATCAACTCCTCTTTCTTACATTCTTATGTATAGCATTGCTCAAATGCCTCAATGCACTTTGATAATCCCCTGGGTAGTTAAAGTTTAATTCTTAGAAATAGTTTATACATACCTATGTATGAAACTTTCTTCCCTTGACTGTAAAGGATGTAACATTTCTGGAGGCATTTATAGTTTTTCATCAGAGATGCACGAACCAATTGATTCTTTAAAGGAAGTAGCAATTACATACACAACTTCCTTTTACTAATTGGCATTAAGTACTTTCCAATACTTAATGCAATATTGATGGATTGTTATGTTTTTATTTGTGCAGTAAAAGGTTTACTTTTTTTAGCACCAGCTACTGTGAGCTATTATTGATTATTCTGAATTGATCATTTTCAGTGTTCATTATCCAATTATACTAATATAGAACCTGTATCCACTACTACAGAGGGTATCCACTTGTTAACTGGGAAGAACATTTTTAATATTGAGAAATTTAACTTAGAGTTGAAAAAATTCAAGCGTTAAGATAAACTCAAAAATATGAATGTTTTACTCCTGCCAATGACCACACACACATACACACCTATACGCTTCCGGGAATCACAGATAGTGAGGCTCAACCTCTGCAGTGGAAAAATGCTGGCTTTTTCTAGCTGAAGCTATCAATGTTTGCTGTCTGTAATCAGAGTTAATGCAACTTCAAATCTTTTTACCTATTTCCATATAATTTATTTCAAAATTTACATTTAATCATTTCATTCCTCACCGAGCTAGCCCTTATGTACACATTGGTGTCTGCTATGTGTACATTAAAGTTGACGTCACATCCTGAATTTGTCAGGGTTATTGAACTGAATCAATATGTTGGTAGGGCATAATTTCTGGGAGTGTAAATGGCTATTACATTGTGGTGATACCCAGCTCTGTGGATCTGGCTCTGGATGAGATTGAGGAGCGGGAAAATTGAACTACCATGTTTCATTCCTCATTTCCAGGAGATTTTCCTGGAAGCACGGTCCCTGCATCAGCATTGGACCGCTATCAGCAACAATTTGACACTCAAGGTGTCTCAAAGGGCAATTCAGACTTCCTTCTGTTCAGCAGCGCAATGTTATGGAATATGAGCAGGTGTTAAGCTGAGTCAGGAACCTGGCAGTGCCTGGGAGGCAGCCACACTGCAGCAGGTCAGAAAAGGTCAATCAACCCATCCTGTCCTCATTGATGAGAAACTAGGTAGAGGTGATGGGATAACATTCTTAACTAAGGATGGCAATAGTTAGTGATAACCTTGGTTCAGGAAATCAGGATATTGAATCAGTTGTGAAAAGATGAGAGGTAGAGAGCAATAAACATAATTCACTTATTCATGAAGGAAGGGGAGTAGATAGAAAGTAAAATGTAGAGCATTTTGCTTCCTGGTAGTGTTGTGGCAAAGGTATTACAACCAGCCATTAAGCAATTTATAACTAAACATTTAGATAAAACCCAGATAATCAGGAACAATCAGCATGGGTTTTGTGTGAAAGGGAGCTCTTTGAAGGAGTACCATGCACTGTAGATAAAGGGGAGTCTGTAGATGTACTGTACATGGATTTCCAGAAGACATTTGCAACACATAAGGCTAGTGAGCAAAGAAGAAATATGTGGTGTAGGGAGTAACATACGAGCATGGATAGAAGATTGACTGGCTGGTAGAAAGCAGGGAGTATACTTAAATGAATCTTACAGTGGTTTTTCAGGATTTGGTGAGTGTGGTCTCACAGGTTCTGTATGCTGGGTCCTCAACTTCTTTGTTATTGTCAATTATTTAGATTGGAAGAATGAAGGCATGGTAGATAACTACAAAGATAGCTAGTGTAAAGTAAAAAATGAAAATGCTTGAGAAATTCAATAGATTTGATAGCATCTGGGGGAGAGAGAAAGAGAGTTAACATTTTGAGTCCACAGACTCTTCTCAGTTTCTCTCTCCACAGATGCTAATAGATCTGCTGAGTTTCTTCAATACCTTCAGATTTTATTTCATATTTCTATAATGTACAGTATTTTGCATTTATTATAAATAGGAACACATGTTGTGAAGAGGACATAAATGGTTGCAGATTGATGTAGGGAGGTTGAGTGAGAAGGTAACAATCTGACTTATAGATGAGGGAAAATGTGAAATTGGTCTCTTTGGTGGACAGAATAAAAAGTGCAGAGCATTGGCAAATGTTTGCAGAATTGTGAACAGCAGACGGATCAGTTTGTTCTAATGCATAAGTCACAAAAAGTGAGTATAGGTTGTTCTCCTATTTTATTAACACAAATTTGCTGTAATGCAATTGACAAATTGGGGAGACTGTTAGAGTCACAGAGTCATAGAAATATACAGCATGGAAACAAACCCTTTGGTCCAACTCACCCATGCTGACCAGATTTCTTAAATTAATCTAGTTCCATTTGCCCATATCCCTCTAAACCCTTCCTATTCATATACCCACCCAGATGCCTTTTAAATGCTGTAATTGTCCTAGCCTCCACCACTTCCTCTGGAAGCTCATTTCATACACGGACCACCGTCTGCATAAAATGTTGCGCCTTAGTCCCCCTTTTAAATCTTTCTCCTTTCAATTTAAACTGATACCCTCTAGTTCTGGACTCCCCCACTCCAAGGAAGAGAACTTGTCTATTTACCGTATCCATGCCCCTCACGATTTCATAAACCTCTAGAAGGTCACCCCTCAGCCTCCGACGCTCCAGGGAATACAGCCCCAGCTTATTCAGCTTCTCCCTGTAGCTCAAACCCTTCAACCCTGGCAAATCTTGTAAATCTTTTCTGAACCATTTCAAGTTTCACAACATCCTTCCTATGGGAGGGAGATCAGAATTGTACACAATATTCCAAAAGCGGCCTAACCAATGTCCTCTACAACTGCAACTTGTATACTCAATGCTCTGACCAATAAAGGAAAGCTTACCAAACACCTTCTTCATGATCCTGTCTACCTTCAACTCCACTTTCAAGTAACAATGAACCTGTACTCCAAGTTGTCTTTGTTCAGCAACACTTCCTAGAACTTTACCATTAAGTGTATAAGTCCTGCCCTGACTTGTCTTTCCAAAATGCAGCATCTCACATTTGGCAAAGTTAAATTCCATCTGCCACTCCTCAGCCCATTGGCCCATCTAAGCAAGATCCCATTGTAATCTGAGGTAGCCTTCTTCACTGTCCAGTACACCTCCAATTTTGGTGTCACCTGCATACTTTCTAACTATACCTCATTTGTTCACATCCAAATCATTTATATATGTCACAAAAAACACAGGCCTCCAGTCTGAAAAGCAATCCTCAACCACCACCCTTTGACTTCTATCTTCGAGTCAGTTCTGTATCCAAATGGCTAGTTCTCTCTGTATTTCATGTGATCTAACCTTGCTAACTAGTCCACCATGAGGAACCTTGCCAAATGCATTACTGAAGTCCTTATAGATCTCGTCCACCGCTCTGCCCTAATCAATCCTCTTCATTAATTTTTAAATAACTCAATGAAGTTAGTGAGACATGATTTCCCAGCACAAAGCCATGTTGACTATCCCTAATCAATCCTTGCCTTTCCAAAAACATGTAACTCCTATCCCTCAGGATTACCTCCAACAAGTTTCCTGCCCTATTGTCAGGCTCACTGGTCTATAGTTCCCTGGCTTTTCCTTACCACCTTTCTTAAATAGTGGCATCACTTTAGCCAACTTCCGGTCTTCTGGCATCTCACCTGTGGCTATTGATGATACAAATAATTTCAGCAAGGGGCCCAGCAATCACTTCCCTAGCTTCCCTCAGAGTTCTAGGGTACACCTGATCTGGTCCTGGGGATTTATCCACCTTTATGTGTTTTAAGAGATTCAGCACCTCCTCCTCTATAATATGGACATTTTTAAGATGTTGGTATTTATTTCCCATTGTTCTCTGCCTTCAACGTCCTTCTCCAGAATAAACACTAATGCAACATACTTATTTAATATGTCCCCCATCTCATGCGATTCCATACATAGGCCACCTTGCTGATCTTTGAGGAGCCCTATTCTCTCCCTAGTTACCCTTTCATCCTTAAGTTATTTGAAGAATCCCTTTGGATTCTCCTTAACCCTATATACCAAAGGTATCTCATGTCCATTTTATGCCCTCCTGATTTCCCTCTTAAGTATATGCCTACTGCCTTTATACTCTTCTAAGGATTCAAACAATCTCTGCTGTCTATACCTGACATACACTTCCTTTTTTCTTGACCAAAATCTCAATTTCTCAACTCATCGAACATTTCCTACACCTACCAGCCTTGCTCTTCATCCTAACAGGTACATGTTGTCTCTGGACTCTTGTTATCTCATTTTTGAAGGCTTCCCATTTTCCAGCCGTCCCTTCACCTATGAACAACCCTGCACCCACCCTCCCCGCCCCTATCAACGTTCGAAAGTTCTTGCCTAATACTGTTACAACTGGCCTTCCTCCAATTTAAAACTTTAACTTTGAGATCTGGTCTATTCTTTTCCATCACTATTTTAAAACTATTAGAAATGTGGTCACTGGCCCCAAAGTGTTCCCCCACTGACACCTCAGTCACTTGCCCTGCCTTATCTCCCAAGAGTTCTAAAGTGCAAACTTGTAAATTGTGTGTTGGCTGTGATGTGATTGCTGTGACAATTCTTTAAGCACTGTTTCTAAAGCGCAATGTTTCTATAATGCGGGATTTCACAAGAACACCACCATCGTGTTTTAGAGTAACTACCTCTATGCAAGTACAGCACATAATCAAGAAGGTGAATTCAATGCTCTCCTTTATTATTACAGAAATTGAGCATAAAAGTGAGGACATTATGCTTCAGTTATGTAGGGCGTTGCTGAGACCACTTCTTGAGTATTGTGTACAATTTTGTTTTCTTTATTTAAGAAAGGATGTAAATGCAATGAAGGCAGTTCAGAGAAGGTTTACTAAATTGTAACTGGAATGAATGGCTTGTCTTATGATGAAAAATTGGACAGATTAAGCTTGTTTTCTTTGGAGTTCAGAAAAGTAAGGGGTTATATGATTGAGGTGTACATGATCCTCAATAGTCTTGACAAGGTGGATATGAAAAAGATGCTTCCTCTTGTGGGGAGTGCAATACTGGGGGGTACTTTTTTAAAGTTAAGATTTGCCCTCCTAGGACAGAAATGAGAAGGCATCTTTTCTCTCAAAGAGTTGTGAACTCTCTATCTCAGAAGGCAGAGGAGGTGCCTTTGGTCTTTGTCACCTTGTCAAACTTCAGTCGCCTCAAATTCTTCTACCCCTCTACAGCCTAGCTTACTACTTCGGAGAGTTTATTTACTGCTGCTATCATTTTATCGAAATGTATCACCTCACACTTGTCAGCAAATGATTTCATCAGCCATTGTTTCTCTTTTCTGCCATCATGACAATATCACTGAGGCTTTTGAAGAAATCATTTGAACTCCTATTTTTGAATCACTGATAAATTCCAACATGACTCACATCTAAATTATTGACATATACAGTAAGCTTAGGTATAACCCCTATATAACATCAATACTGCCTTCAACCACTCTGATAACTATCTAGGATTTCTATTCCCTTTGCACCTTCTAATCCTTAATCGATCCAGTTTGTTATCCTTCCACTATTTCTATTTCTCATAACATTTCGGGTAATCCCCCATATTTTGTCAAAGCCTCTCTGAAAAATATATTGTATACAACAGTAACTAAATTTCCTCCCCAACTACATTACCAATATCCTCAAAGTTTGTCAAGCCTTGCTGCCTTTACAATCTATGAAGGCCATATCTCTGTTTAGAAAATGAAAATGTAGTGTCCATCTTTCAGACAATGTATGAATTCTTAAAACTCTAAAATGGCTGCAAGTGGACATGCAAATATTTCCCAACAAATGAACACTACTACTATATTGGGTAAGGATAAAGAGGTGACCTTTACCCAAATAATCAGGTCTTATTGCCTATTTGAGATGATGTTTGCAACAGTGGCTTGTTCTGAGACAGCAAGTGCACCCAGTTGAACCATATAAGCTTCTGAGGGAACATGACAGGATAGATGCTGAAAACATGTTTTCTTTCATTACGCAAAGTCTGGAACTGGAAGACAAAGTTTCTATTTAAGATGAAGTTGAGGAGAAATTCATTCTTTCAGACGATCATCAATCTTTGAAATTGTGTCCCCCACTTTGTGGTTAGTTGGAGTGTGGGGGAATCTCTAAGTTTAAAGTTGACATCTCTGAGGTAAGAGATAGATGAAGATCAGAGTACCGTATAATTTATGGAGAAAGTGAGGACTGCAGATGCTGGAGATCAGAGTCAAGAATGTTCTGCTGGAAAAGCACAGCAGGTCAGGCAGCAGCTGACGGGCAGGAGAATTGACATTTTGGGCATAAGTCCTTCATCATTCCTGATGATTAATGCCTCCTAAGGAATAGCATAAGAGGGCATACACATAGCTTTGTGAAATAACTTGAAACCGGTTGGAAATAGGCATCAGGCCCTCAGAAGAGACCGAGGAGAGTTCACTGGAGTAACCTATGGTCAAAAGCCTATACTCAGATGTTGAGCTTGCACCGTCTGACCAATCAGGACATTTCATACCAGTAAGTAATAGTTAATTAGAAAATTAGGCACCTGCTATGTAATAGAAATAGGAAAAGCATGTTAATCTTTTATTGTCTTGCCCAAAATGGGGCCTGCAGCTATATTTTTTGCATAAAAGTCACAACTATTTGTAACTTGATGCAGACTCCCTGTTTGCATGTGAATCAATTGCTTATTAATTGGACTTAGAAATTCTAGTGTTGACTGTGTTTGTGACATTGTCTCCTTGGCCCTTCACTTTATTACATCAATGACTTTTCATTTAACTCAAGGCACCCAATTTTTTTCCCCAGATGTTTGCACTTTATATCTATCGCTGTGCACCAGTGCTGATAACTTCCAGTTATATTGCTGAGATTCCAATTAATACCCAGGACTTATGGCACTTTTATGCTCCTTGCTTATTTCAAGCCACTATTCTGCTACTGGTGACAGGGCTAATCCACAGGAGGCATGAATCAGAAGACCAAAACATCTGGAGAAGTATAATCAGTCTTGAGGCAGGGGCAGAGATAGTGTAGTGTGTTGCTATGATAGGATTTGAATAATGAAGATCTTAAAAGTGCTATGCTGAGGCACAGAAAGCCTGCATGTTTCATGTACTGGGGAGTGATTGCTATGTGAGATGTAGAACAGGAGAAGATTTGGGGAGCTGCATAGAGTCATAGAGATGTACAGCATGGAAACAGTTCCTTCGGTCCAACCTGTCCATGCCGACCAGATATCCCAACCCAATCTAGTCCCACCTGCCAGCACCCAGCCCATATCCCCCCAAATCCTTCCCATTCATATACCCATCCAAATGCCTCTTAATTGTTGCAAATTGTACCAGCCTCCACCACTTCCTCTGGCAGCTCATTCCATACATGTACCACCCTGTGTGTGAAAAAGTTGTCCCGTAGGTCTCTTTTCTATCTTTCCCCTCTCACCCTAAACCTATGCCCTCTGACTCCCTGACCCCAGGGAAAAGACTTTGCCTATTTACCCTATCCATGCCCCTCATAATTTTGTAAACCTCTATAAGGTCACCCCTCAACCTCCAACGCTCCAGGGAAAAGAGCGGCAGCCTGTTCAGCCTCTCCCTATAGTTCAAATCCTCCAACCCTGGCAACATCCTTGTAAATCTTTTCTGAACCCTTTCAAGTTTCACAACATTTTTCCGATAGGAAGGAGACCAGAATTGCACACAATATTCCAACAGTGGCCTAACCAATGTCCTGTACAGCCGCAACATGATCTCCCAATTCCTGTACTCAGTACTCTGACCAATAAAGGAAAGCATACCAAACACCTTCTTAACTATCCTATCTACCTGCAGC
>NC_057711.1:110246710-110349365 GCF_004010195.1 Chiloscyllium plagiosum | reverse complement strand
TCGATCTATCCTGTCTATACCTTACATATGCTTCCTTCTTTTTCTTAACCAAACCCTCAATTTCTTTAGTCATCCAGCATTCCCTATACCTACCAGCCTTTCCTTTCACCCTGACAGGAATATACTTTTTCTATACTCTCGTTATCTCATTTCTGAAGGCTTCCCATTTTCCAGCCGTCCCTTTATCTGCGAACTTCTGCATCCAATCAGCTTTCGAAAGTTCTTGCCTAATACCATCAAAATTGGCCTTTCTCCAATTTAGAACTTCAACTTTTAGATCTCATCTATCCTTTTCCATCACTATTTTAAATCTAATAGAATTATCTTGAACAAGCTGGAGTTTATAGAGCATAGTTGAAGGAAGGCAAACAACGGGAATGGATTGGAAAAACTGAGTCTCGAAGTTCTAGAACAAAAGTTTTCAAAAGGGCTTCAATAGTAGAGGGTTTGAGCTAAGATATGTGTGAGGAAGGCTATAGAGTGGAATTAAGTAGTTCTGTGGAAGAACACGAATTTAAATCTCAACTCTGGCTCAAGTTGGATGCTAATGTTTCTGCATGTCCAGTGCAACCTGAATGAGAAACCAGGAATGGGGTTGAAATTATTATTTCAGCATTTGAGGAATTACATGAGTATTTATATTGGCATTTCTCATATAAAAATAAAGTATTCATGATTTGGAGAAGCCGGTGTTGGACTGATGTGTACAAAGTTAAAAATCACACAACACCAGTTTATAGTCCAACAGGTTTAATCGGAAGCACACTAACTTTCAGAGCGACGCTCCTTCATCAGGTGATAGTGGAGGGCTCAATCGTAACACAGAATTTATAGCAAAAATTTGCAGTGTGATGTAACTGAAATTATACATTGAAAAATTGATTGTCTGTCAAGCCTTTCATCTGTTAGAATACAGTGATAGTTTCACTTCTTTCATGTGTAAATCATAAAACCCTTTTTTTTTAAAGTTGCATTCTCGGGTTAGCTGTTAACAATGGTGATAGCTAGACAATATGTTGTATACCTTCCAAAACTCTATGTCAAACAGGCAAGGAAGATGTGTTTGCTGAATTGAGAAACAAAACAGGGAAAAGTGTCTCCCAAAGGGTGCAGGGTACCATGAGCATACTTCTGCAAATTGATATGCCTGTAGGTATAATAGAAAGGGGAATCAAGGATTAACACTTGGCAATATTGGTTTATATATGATATTTTCATAAGTAAGCAAAATAGAACATAGAACATAGAAGAATACAGCGCAGTACAGGCCCTTTGGCCCTCGATGTTGCGCCGATCCAAGCCCACCTAACCTACATTAGCCCACTATCCTCCATATGCCTATCCAATGCCCGCTTAAATGCCCATAAAGAGGGAGAGTCCACCACTGCTGCTGGCAGGGCATTCCATGAACTTACGACTCGCTGAGTGATGAACCTACCCCTAACTTCAGTCCTATATCTACCCCTCCTTAATTTAAAGCTATGCCCCCTTCTAATACCCCCCTCCATACGCGGGAAAAGGTTCACACTGTCAACCCTATCTAACCCCCTAATCATCTTGTACACCTCAATCAAGTCACCCCTAAACCTTCTTTTCTCCAATGAAACCAGCAAAATAGAAAAAGGATGTAGAGGCCCTGTGGGTAAACATCAGGAAAAGATGAAAGGTCTTAGTCTCTTTGCTTTTTGGAAAGCAATGCTGAGTGAGGTGGGAGGCTTTAAAATTATGTCAGATTTTCGCAGAGTTTTCTCTTGGGGGGGGGAGAGCATGTCTAAAGACTGTACAAAAGCAGGTCACTAAGAAATCTCATAAAGAATTTAGAAGAAGCTTCACAAAGTGGAACTTATTGTACATGGAATGATTGAGGCAAATATACACATTTAAGTGAAACTAGATAAGCAGTGAGAAAAAGGGGTATAATTGGTTACAGTAATAGATTAGATGAGCTGAAGGTCAAAAGGAGCATAATCACTGGTGTGGACTGGTTGCACTGAATGGCCTTATTTTTGTGCTGCATATCCTCTGTCATTCTATATAAGATCAGAAGTCACACGACACCAGGATATAATCCAACAGGTTTATTTGAAATTACAAGCTTTCGGAGTACTGCTCCTTCATCAGGTGAAGTCACTTCTGAGAATGAGACAACATTAAATCTTCTGTATTCAATTTCTATTAATTCAAATGAATTAAATAATGAAAGAAAATCATTTCCATACAGTGTGTTTCATACATACATGAATTATAACAGTATTAATCACATACCGTGTATGTCCTTCATCCAGTTGCAACCGTTATATTAACTGCTTCCATTATCCTCAAGAAGACTTGAAAATTCCCCAGTGAACCCTAGCACCTGTGCTGTATGTATTTGTAATTATGTACTAAAGTGATTCCATAATTTCAATATTTATTCACTTCAATAGCCTATTTTATGTGAACTATTTGCGTACCACTAAGACCAAACATTGACTAGGACAAGAAAAAATAATGCAGCATTGTCATAGCCACAGAAAATGCCACTTGTATTTTGATCGGGTCAATCCCAATGCAATGATCCATAGGAAAACAGCTGGAGGGTTTTACTCTAGGATTTGGAGAGAAATGAACCAAATCAAGTGTTGGGAGGCATGAGATATTGGGACAACAATTAGAGAGGACGAGTTGACCTACGATGTGGACAAGATCCTGGATGACCTATAAAACTATGACTACACCTGAACATGAAAGGTGGAGAAGAGTGTCTCTCAGGAGACAATTGAGGCGACTGCAGGGAACCATGTGGATCAGTGACCTTAAAACTCAAAGTCAGGTGAGCAATAAACAGTGGCTGAGAAGTAGGTTTCCTTTTATTAGTCAAACCTCGCCAAACTGATTCCTTATGAAGTATAATAAAGGCACTCTTCTTTGCTCAGATTTAACAGAGTTAAAAGTCATACAACACCAGGTTATAGTCTAACAGGTTTATTTGGAAGCACACTAGCTTTTGGAGCACCACTCCTTCATCAGGTGGTTGTGACAACCACCTAATGAAGGAGTATCGCTCCGAAAGCTAGTGTGCTTCCAATTAAACCTGTTGGACTATCACCTGGTGTTGTGTGATTTTTAACTTTAAACACCCCAGTCCAACACCGGCATCTCCAAATCGGATCTAACAGCATCTACAAAAGTGACCCTGCAGAGATTTGAGTGTTAGAAACGTCTCAAATCAGTTAGTGCACATCTATCCATCATAATTGACATCTCGGATTTCACAGATGTAAAAAGAAACACTTGAAAGTCCTAAAGCCTTTAGAACAGATGGTGGAAATCTTTCTGTCTCCTATTTCACCCCTTCAAAATCAGTTCTTTATACAGTCATGCCATGGGACCACAAAACAAATAGCAGACTGATAGCTACATTTTAAAATTGTTATCATGATGATGCTGTAGCTTATGAGGTCATTTGGCCTTTTTTTTAAGAGACTTTGAACAAGAGGGAGGAGTTGTATGTCAGAAAGCAAAAAGCTTGTGAGGCCTTGGGTTTTTTTAAAAGTTGGAACAACAGAGGCAGCCTGGCAAGTTGTTGCCAGTTTATTTTAGTTTTAGGTTTAGTTTTAAGCAATTGCTGTTGTGAGCTTGAAGAAGTAGAAGCTATCCTTTCCCTTTCTCAGTTACGGCTAGAAACTGGGGTTTCTTTCTGCTACTGGGTAACCTGTGAGACAAATCTATTTTTCTGAATTTACTTTTTTGTTAAGTTTTCCAATAGAGTTAAGTTATTCTCAGTTCCCCTTTCTTTGGTCATATTTTAACTACAGCGTTCAAACAAATTGTGTCTTGTTTAATGTCCAGTAGTCTGACCAGTTGCAATGCATTTGGAACACCTCACTTCACATTTGTCTTCAAAGTAAGACAAAAATTAGGGTCTAGGCTATCTTCTTAAAATATTTTGAAGGAGGTCTGGTCTGGTCCACAACACTATCCACAGATTGAAACAACATCAATGGCAAAGTAGCACAGAGACCCAAGAGCATTTTGTAAGGACATTTTGACACAATGCTCACTTATTTTGGAGTCATGTACTTAGTTCACAAACTGCTTTTGCAGTGACAGCACACTCACTGGACTTCTACAGCTTTGAAAATATGTAGAAACACTCCTGGTTTGTAAAAGACAGATTTGAGTGAAATTAGAATCTGGGCAATGTGAGCTTTCTAACCTGCCGACAGCACAGACGTTATATCGAGCTGGCCTTATGAAATACTTCTAATATATTAATAAGAGCAGGATTACAGCGATAAGGCAAAAGCTTTTGCATTCATATTGTGGTGGGATTGTGACAACTGTCAGAAAACAAATTTCAGACTATTCTTGAGCATTCCTTCAAATGATTTATTTATAGCGGTCGAAATATTACTACTCAAACAAAACAGCCAAGTCATAAAGGAATATAATTCACCTCTAATCATATATTTTATACCACTTGAATTTTATCTAATTCTTTGCCAGTTTCAATTTAGTGAGCATGATATGTATCATGAAAACAAAGATGGCACAATTTTTATCTCTCATGGCATATATCATAATTCATTTGCAACTTTTGTCACTTGTGAGTTATTAGTTCAGCCCCCTCTTTGGATGTAGTCATGTCCTAAGGGCCCTCATAACATTTCCATTACAGAGCCACTGCTAGTCTCAGCATGGAGGGGAAGAGGAAGATAGATGAACTTGACATAAAGGTTACTATGTATTGCCTTGTACAGGAATCACCAACATGATTATCATTGATTACATCTGCTGCTGTGAATAAGCAGTTGATATTTCCTCACTCCTTCAGGTTCATCAGAGTCTAAGAGAGCTCAGTGATAAAGCTGAAAAACATGCAATCTTTGATTGAAACACAGACAGGATCATAAATCTGAGGTTAATATGCATTACACATCACATCTTGCTGAGGTCCATTCTTTGCATCCATTTCAAGTACAATATTGAGAGCAGAGGGAGGGCTGCTCTGAATACTAGTTGAGTAACGCTAACTGCATTCCAAATGATGGTACTAAATGCAGCAAGCAAAGAACTGCTCCCACTCAATGATATAAAACATTATTTTATTGTAATTTGTTTTGCTAGATTTATTAACTTCTCAAACTTTTACATTGTTTCCCAGATAAGAGTGCTGTTTCAGGTTGAAGGATTAGAATAGGCCCATATTGTCAAGGTGTTCAGAGAACTGAGAGCTGATTTCATTGAAGTGCAGATAGTTCTTTGAATGCTTAACTTTAACAGATATTGCCACTGGATAGAGAATCTAGAGTTAGGGGATCAGAGTTCAAGGTAAGGGGTAGACTATTTAGTCTTGAGGTGAGGAGATAGCACGTCATATAGGAGGGGATATTTAATGCTCTTCCTGGTAAAACACTTGGGGTCTGGGATGGGGAGAGCTTGAGTCATGTGATCAAGTGGGAGGATACTGAGTGGAGCCCTGCCATGTTCCTGACATTGCTCTGATTAAGTCTGTGGCAGGAAGGCTCATGGAAAATCTCAATTAATCTCTTCAAGGGTCTCATCTCTGCAGTGATTGTTATGAGGTCAGCCAGGTGGACCTCACAGAATATGAGTTCCCTGATTGGGGATGTTAACTTGATCTAATTAGGGAGCTCTGGTTGACAGATAAGAGCAGAAGTGTCAGACATCCTTTTCAATTGGAAAACTTGCTGTAAGGGAGCTGGATCAGTGCTGAAAAATGTGTTGCTGGAAAAGTGCAACAGGTCAGGCAGCCTCCAAGGAGCAGGAGAAGCAATGTTTCGGGCATAAGCCCTTCTTCAGGGCTTATGCCCAAAGCGTCGATTCTCCTGCTCCTTGGATGCTGCCTGACCTGCTGCGCTTTTCCAGCAAAACATTTTTCAGCTCTGATCTCCAGCATCTGCAGTCCTCACTTTCTCCCGGGAGCTGGATCAGTGTCAAGGACTTATCATGTGTAACTAAAGGGTGACTTGGTAATGGGGATAGTTTAGTGGTGATGAGAATGGGATTAATGATGTAATCATACAACAGTGCCTACTAGGCTGAAGCCAAACTGGACTTCAAACAGGCACTACGGCTGGCTTTATCATAAGAAAATAAGGCAAGTGGAGCATTTGAGTTGAGGAACACCACTTAGATGAAGTCAATTGCATAGCCTCACTCAAGACCTATCCTGAATAGAAGGTCTCTAGGTCAGCCCACAGCACTACCCCAAAATAAAGCCAAGCCTCAGCCAAACAGTTAAAATTTCCTTCAGGATCTGGACTGGCAAGCTATTGTAGTTGCTGCCAAAATGCAGACAGCAAAAAATTCCAATGAGACTTAAATTGACTAATAGAACTTATAAATTGATATCCAGGAGAGTGCATATCCTGGAAAGTCCACCTATATCTGCTTTGGGACAGTTAAATTGCTCAGCAGCATCCAAATCTGAACCAATCAAAATAAACATTTGGTTAAATGGTCACCCGTTTCGAATGGAGCTTAATACCAGGACAGCCATTTCAGTAATTGTAGAACCTGTCTTTAACAAAATCCGCTCCGGATTCTAACCTTTAAGTTTGTGCAAGACCTTTGCTAGCCTGAGAACCTATACCTGGGAACCTGTACAGATAAAGGATACAACTTCTGCATTGGTCTCTTGTGAGAAAAATCTTGCTCAGTTTCCACTGATTGTAGGAAAAGGCCCAATCTTGATGGTGCGAAATTGGTTGAGAAAAATTCACCTAGATTGGCTCAACATTTTTTGATCATAAAAAGGCTGACTGAGTGAAGTCCTAATTAAATGCATGGAGGTTTACCAGGAAGGTCTAGGACTATCACAGGTGCCAAGGCCGTCATGCATGTTGACCAGGAAGCAATTCCATAATTCTTCAAGGACCACCTAGTGCCATTTGCCTTATGGGCAAAAGTAGAGGCAGAAATCAGAAGGCTGGAAAGCAAAGAAATCATCAAACCTGTCCAGTTTGGAGAATGGGCAGCACCAGTTGTACCGATGGTGAAGCCTAATGGGTTGGTTTGCCATTGTGGGTTGCTTTTCACAGCTGGATAAATACTCAATCCCTTGCATAGAGGATTCATACACAAACCTGGCAGGGGGTCTGTCCTTCATGAAGTTGGACATGATCCATGCCTACTTGCAATTACACTTAGGTGAGGATTCCCCCAGAAGTATGTTAGAATTAATACCCATTAGGGTTTACACCAATATACAAGACTGCCATTTGGGGTATCATTAGCCGGTGCAATTTTTCAACTGATGATGGAGAAGATTTTACAGGATCTACCCCAGGTCACCATTTATCTCTATGACATGCTAATAACAGGTAAGACCAATAAGGAGTAGGTAGAGAACTTGGAAATAGTCCTTAAACATTTCTCCCATATGTATGCCTTAGAAGGGAAAAATGTGTGTCCCAGGCACACTAACTGACCTACTTGGGCTACAGAGTCGACAAGGACCACGAAGTGCCATTTGCCTTATGGGCAAAAGTAGAGGCAGAAATCAGAAGGCTGGAAAGCAAAGAAATCATCAAACCTGTCCAGTTTGGAGAATGGGCAGCACCAATATACAAGACTGGGTTACACTCGGAAGATAAAATGAGGGTGATCAAAGATGCTTTGTCTCCCATGTCTATACAGGAGCTTGGGTCCTCTCTTGGGCTGGTGAATGATTATGGAAAGTTCAGACATAACCTGGCCTCCAACTTTGCATCAACTCTTAAAATAGTGTCAGCATTGGAAAAGGTTGTGTAGCCAAACCGTAGCTTTCAGGGAAGTGAAGAAACCGCTATCATCCCTTAAGGTGTTGGCACACCATGATCCAAAGTGAGAACTCGTATTGACGGCATCAGCATAAGTGGCCTAATGGAGAGAAATGTCAAATAATGAATGCATCCAGGACTTTGGCTTTTGGACAGCTGACACCCCAGATAGAGAAGGAAGGTTTGTCTCTCTCTCTCTCATACTTGCACATGTTCTCTATCAAGCATGCACACGCACACAAATACTCTCTCTCAAGTGCATACACACACACACCTTTATGGTAAATTTGCATTTGTAGATTTCTATTTGCAGATACATTCTCTTTTGTTCAAAAGGCAGATGATCTGTAGACAGTAAGTCAATGTGGCATTTTATAAATTCCTATTTTGGAAATAAAACCAGTCTGACTTCAGGTTGAGACACAGGCAGACTCTAAACAAGGCTTCACACCTAAAACTTATCATATGACCTGAGCTGGCACGTTTACACTGATAAAACCTTAAGTTATCTTGGGCCAGTGACTTGAAAGAAATTCTGGGATTTAAATATTGATCAATTAAAACCTGCATCCCCTCCATTCTAACTGATTAAAAATGTATGGCCAGCTAGGTTTGTTCAATACATTTGCAGAGGTTGTATGACCCTTTGGTCTTTTACTTTTAAATTTTTTGTCCGATGTATTCTCTCTCACTCGCTACCTGAGGAAGGAGTGGGGCTCCAAAATCTTGTGGTTTCAAATAAACCCAGTGTCATGCAATTTTTAGCTACTTAGAGGGGACAAGACCGTTCTGCCTATAGATTCAGGCTGAGTTCAGTGGTGGGCTCTAATACGAAGTGTGTATGTTTACAAGTTACAACAGTCCAGGAGGCCAAGTAGTGAATGCAGATGCATTGTGCTGCCTCCTGCTGGAAGATACACCACCAGTGGTACTACCACTGGAACAGTCCATAATGGTTTTAATTTTTCTGGACACACTTCTTTTCACACCTCACAGACATCAGACTTTGGATGCAGAAATATATGGTCCTGACAAACCTATAACAGCTGATGGTGATGGGAGAAATCAAAGGGCCATCATAACCAGAATTAAAACTTTGTTTGGACCTGGAGAAACCAGATCACAGTAGAGGAGGGCTTACTATTATTCGGTCAGATACTGACCAAACTCCAACAGGGTCAGAACTCATGGGTTCTCACTCTTCCTCCAGGGTTGAAGTTACCTCAGAATCTGAGATGGACACTGTGGATGTCACTGCCTTTGCTGCCTGAAGTGAGAAGTGAGTGAATTTCTTCTGAGATGCTCTGGGTGCAAGACAGCACATTACATGTCGCCGAGGCAGAGTCAGAGGAACCTGACCTGGCGCTAAAGGAGCTACAAAAGAAAAAAACTGGTCAATGTTCTCAGACTCAGAGGGGAAGGGATGGCAGGATTGGAATGAGGGTCAGCCAGGTGCACCTCATAAAATATGAGTTCCCCAATTAGGGCTGTTAACCTGATCCAGTCAGGGAGCTCTGGCTGACTGATAATAAATTGGAGTGTCAGAGGTTCTGTTCACTCTAAGAGCTTTCTCTGTGGATCAGTATCAATGTCACTCCACATGTAAATAAAAGGTGACTTGGTTATGGGATGCCAGCCTCTGTGGAGTCATTTCAATCTCACAGCTGCAGGCGTTCACCCATATTCATCTGAATCTATTGCTTGTGGACTTATGCAAAAGGTAGATGAAGGTGGGGGGGTGATGGTGATAGGTCAGAGTGCAGGGTGGTGCGGATGGGTTTTTTTATTCATTACCGATTTTTATTTGTTGATGGAATGTAGACATGGTTACCACAAGGTGGGGGGGTGGTGGGTGATGGTGATAGGTCAAAGTACCTGTCCATCTTCCTTCCCACCTATCTGCTCCACCCTGAACTCCAACCTTTCACCATCAACCCCCACTTTCGATGCTGCCTGACTGGCTGTGATTTTCCAGCACCACACGTTTAGACTCTGATCTCCAGCATCTGCTGTTCTCACTCTCTCCTAACTTTTTTTAATTAATTGATGGAATGTGGACGTGGTTGGCAAGGTGAGCATTTGTTGTCTGTCCTTAACTCCCCGTGTATTAACCCATAATCTTGTGCATCTGGAGTGATAGGCAGGCTAGACTAGCTTTTCTTCTCCAAAGGACATTGATGAGCAAGGTGAGTTTTCCCAATGACTCATGTCTGTTTTAAGGTGACCATTACTGAGATTAACTTTTGAATTCCAATTTATGTTTCCATTCAATGGTATTTTTCTTTCGATAATTGGATTTAAATTTCACCAGCTGCCATGGTGGGACTTGAACCTGTGATCTGAGAACACTAGTTTAGGCCTCTGGATTATGAATCAAATGACGTGGCCACTATACCACCATCCTTCCCCCAACCAAAGAAAAAGCAAAAAAGGTGAGTAATGTGTCAAAATATCTCCCTGTCAGTTCACATTTTCTCCATTGGCATCTTCCACTGCCTCTCCACATCTCTACATATTGAAACCAGTCCCTCACAGCCTTTGAGTACAATTTCTAGGCTTTGCAGAGGATTTTTTTCCCAACTCTCTGACACGCAGTGTGAAAGTACACTGGCGTACGGACACATTCTGGTACTCAAGAGCTAAACTCTCAGCGATGAGTAAGTAGCTCCTTGACAGCTAAAAGCATAATCCCTGATAACTGTCTGGACTGGAACCAAAAAGCAAGCAGCTCATCCCTGCAGTAGCACTGCACCTGCAGTCTCCAAAAGTTAAATAGGAAATTAGAAGCAATAAAAGACGAAGTACATGTTAACACAAATAAAAAAAATCATTTCTTTTACTAAACCTGCCAAAGTCTTGATATTTCAATATAAGCCATAACATACAAGCAATAAATCAGGACTGTACATTGTTTCTAAAACTCAAAAACTTGCTTTTGGTTACTTTTCTCATCTAAGTTGATGAATCTGAGCTCTCTAGTGTGCACTTCAAGTATGATATGAAGGATATAATTTATACATCAGTGAAATGATTGACTAATATTGTGTCAGATGCAGCTCACAAGCTAATTTAATAAATGCTACATTTCGTTAAGGTTTGATTGAAGTACCAGCAGAATCAAAATATGACTCTGACTGGTTTATATTGAAAAGGAATAGGTGTGGTCTCAGTCACAGGATAGTGCAAGATGCATGGAGTATTTCAGACATTACACTGTCTACCACAAAACACAGCAATGGAATATTTGAATAAAGTTATAGATTTAAAAGATTGAAAGCATCCAATAGAGCCATGCAGAACCCATCCTTACAGACCAGGTTTCCTGAATTGAATTGGTTCCATTTGCTGGTGTTTAGCCTATATTCCTCGATGTAACTGTCCAAATGTCTTCTAAATGTAATTGTACTTGCCTCTGCAACTTTCTCTAGCAACTCATTTAATATACACCAGCTTCTGTTTGAAAATGTTGCCCATCAGGTCCCTTTTAAAATCTTTCCCCTCTCACCTTAAACCTATGGTCCCCAGTTTTGGATATCCCTATTGTGGGGAAAATACCTTGGCTATTCACCACATCTATGCCCCTCACGATTTCATAAATCTCTATAAGGCTACCCCTCAGCCTGCTGCGCTCCAGGAAGAAAGTCTCAGCCTATCCAACCTATCCTTATAACTCAAATCCTCCAGTCTCAGCAACATCCTTGAAAATCTTTTTTTGTACACCTTCCAGTTTAGTAATATCCTTCCTATAGCGGGGCGAACATAATTGTATGCAGTTTTCCAAATGTGGTCTTACCGAAGTCTTGTACGGCCATAACATGACATCCCAATTCCTGTATTCAATGCCCTGACCGATGAAGCCAAGAGTGTCAAACCACCCTGTCTACTAGTGACACCACTTTCAAGGAAATATGTAGCTACACCCCTAGTTCTCTCTGCTCAACAACACTCCCCAGGAGTCTACCATTAACCGTGTAAGTCCTGACCTGGTTTGCTTCACTAAAATGTGAAACCCCGCATTTATCTAAATTAAACTCCATCTGCCATTCCTCGCTCACTGGCCCAGTTGATCAAGATCTCATTTTACTCTTAGATAACCCTCTTCACTGTCCACTATGCCATCAATTTTGATGTCATCTGTAAACCTACTAACCATGCCTCCTGTATTCTCATTCAAATCGTTTATATAAATTATAAACAATGCCAGTCCTAGTACGAATCCTTGCGGCACACTGGTGGTCACAGGCCTCCAGTCTGAACAACAACTCTCTCCTGCCACTTTCTGTCTTTTACAGTCAAGCCAACTTTTTTATCCAGTTGGTTAGCTCTACCAGATCCCATGTGGTCTAACCTTATTAACCAGTCTACCATGTGGAACATTGTTAAAGGCTTTGTTAAAGTCCATGCAGACAACATTTACCACAGTGCCTTCATCTATCTTTTTGGTCACCTCTTCAAAAAACACAATTAAGTTTGAGAGATATGACTTCCCATATACAAAGCCATGCTAACTATCCCTAATCAGTCCTTGTCTTCCAAATGCATGCAGATCCTATTACTCAGAATAACTTACAACAGCTTACCCACCACTGACGTAAGGCTCACTGGTCTGAGGTGCCCTGGTTTGTTCTTGCAAACGCTCTTCAAAAATAGCACAACATCAGCTACCCTCCAGTCTTCCTACACCTCATCTGTGGCTATCGAAAATACAAACATCTCTGCTAGGGGCCCTGAATTGTCCTCCCTAGCTTCCCACAATGCCCTAGGATACAGTTTTATTTAGAGTCCCTACAGTGTGGAAACAGGCCCTTCAGCCCGACAAGTCCACACTGACCCTCTAAAGAGTAACCCACCTAAACCTATACCCTGTTATCCCATATTTACCCCTGACTAATGGAGCCAAGCTTCACACCCCTGAACACTATGGGCAATTCACCTAACTTACACATCTATGTACCGTGCGAGGAAACTGGAGCATCCGGAGGAAACCCACGCAGACATGGGGAGAATGTGCAAACTCCACACAGACAGTTGCCCGAGGTTGGAATCAAACCCGGGTCCCTGGCACTGTGAGGCAGCAGTGCTAAGTACTGAACCACCGTGTCACCTTGAATCCAGTCCTGGGGATTTATTTACATCTCTGATCTTTTAAATCTGTAAATTTATTCAAGTATTCCATTGTTGTATTTTGTGGTAGACAGTGTAATGTCTGAAATACTATCCTGTGACTGAGACCACACCTATTCTTTTTCAATATAAACCAGTCAGAGTCATATTTTGATTCTGCTGGTACTTCAATCAAACCTTAACGAAATGTAGCATTTATCAAATTAGCTTGTGAGCTGCATCTGACACAATGTTAGTCAATCATTTCACTGATGTATAAATTATATCCTTCATATCGTACTTGAAGTGCACACTAGAGAGCTCAGTATCATCAACTTAGATGAGAAAAGTAACCAAAAGTAAATTTGTTAAGTTTAGAAACAGTGTACAGGGCACTTGATCAGGTCCTGGGGATTTATTTACATTTATGTACTTTAAGATTTCCATCATGTCCTTTTCTGTAGTGGACTCTTTTGAAGACATCACTATTTATTTCCAAGTTCCCTCACTTTGCATATCTTTCTCCACAGTAAAAACTGCCATGAGATATCTGTTTAGGACTTCACCCATCTCCTCTGGTTCCACATGTAGATAGCTTATTGATCTTTAAGGAACTCTATTCTGTCCCTACTTACTCTTTTGCCCTTAATATACTTGTAAAATCTCTTTTGCCTCTCTGTAACCTTATCTGCCAAAACTATCTCATGTCCCTTTTTTGCCCACTTGATTTCCCTCTGAAATGTACTCCCACATCCCCTATTCTCCTCTTGGGATTCACTTGATCTTAACTGTCTATACCTGACATGTATTTCCTTTTTCTTCACCAGAGCCTCAATATCTCTAGTCATCCAGTGTTCCCTGCTCCTCTCAGCCTTGCCCTTCACACTAACAGGAACATGCTGTCCCTGAACTCTCATTATCTCGCTTTTGGAAGCCTCCCAATTGCCAGATGTCCCATTACCTGTGAACAGTCAAATTTTGATGGTTCCTGTCCAATAGCATCAAAATTGACCTTGCTCCAATTCGGAACCTTAAGTTGTAGACTAGGCTTATCCTCTTCCATAATTATTGTAAAATTAATAGAATTATGGTGACTGGTATGAGAGTGATATCCCGGTAACACCTCAGTCACTTGCCTTGCCTTATTTTCCAAGAGGAAACTGTGCTTTGCCCCATCTTTAGTAGGTCATCTACATATTGAAGGAGAAAGTTTTCTTGAACATACTTAACAAATTCCTCCTCAGCTACTGCCTTAACAGTATGGCAGTTGCAGTCCATGTTTGGAAAGTTAATATCCTGTACTATTACAACCTTATTATTCTTACAGCGATCTCCCTACATATTTGACCCTCAATTTCCTGCTGATTATTGGGGAGCCTATAGTACAATTCCATCAAAGTGAAAGAAACCTACATTCATATAATGTGTGACATAGTCAGTTCCACCCCAATAGAGCAATAACTACACTTTGAATTACATCAAAGGCCAGAAAGCTACATGAATACAATGCTTTCTAAGGACGTTAATACATTGTGGAAAATTTGGTGAGATACTACAGGCAGTGGAAACAAAAGCAAAAAAAAGGAAAGAGAATTAGATTGACAAATTATAAAGTGATAATGCTATCAAAATCAATGAAGTTTTAGTTTTACAGTCTGAAAGACTAACTTAGATACAGAAATGGGAAGTATGTAAAATGATGACAAACTACATAATTAGGAACTTCCATGACATTGCTTTTTATGAGCAAGAGGGCACACTGCACTTTTGAAAGTTTTAATTTGAACTCTTTTAAACTTGAACTCATTAAAAAGAAAGTAAAGCCCTTTTCTGAACTCTCAATAATTTTCTTCACCCATCAAAGCCCATGCTCACACATCTATAATTATATCTAGCTAAGCAGCACCTCAATTTTAGTATTCATATCCAAGTTTTCAATTTCCTCTTTGGATGAACTCCTTGCTGCCTGAGTATTCCCATTACCCTCATAAGGTGCCACACATTATGGCACTCTTTTGGTGGCCTATTGGTGTTCATGTATCCTGATGGCAAGTTTCCTGCTAGTTTGTCTAAAATGGTGAGGCACAGGTCCACTAGCTTGAGGATGTTGTCTTTGCTGATGAATCCATCGATTCCTCAGAAACAAACCAAACAAGCAGACACAGTGCAACCAAAAACTACAGTTACATTACTTTACATAAAAGATATATCAGAAATGACTTCCAGAATACTCAGACCCCTTGGCATCATGGTAGCCAAAAAACCTACCAACACACTTAAACAGCGACTAATGAACCTAAAGAATCCATTAGATACCACTAGTAAAACTAATGTCATTTACAAGATACCATGCAAGAACTGTAAAAAACACTACATTGGACAAAATAGCAGGAAACTTGCCACCAGAATACATGAACACCAACTGGCCACCAAAAGACACAACCTACTCTCACTAGTTTCCATACGTACAGACAAAGAAGGACACCACTTTGACTGTGCCAACACACACACCCTAGGACAGGTGAAACAAAGACATGTACGAGAATTCTTAGAGGCATGGCATTCTAATCAGAACTTCATCAATAAACACATCGACTTAGATCCTATCTACCCTCCCTTGAAAAAAAGAACCAGAAATAATATCATGCACCTTAAGAAACCAAGACCTATAAATAGAGAGGGGGGACATACCACCAGTGCTTCACCAGAGACTTTCACTGATGATGTTACCTAGTATGGTGATGAAACATTTGAAAACAAACCTTTAAGCTCAATGAGCTATCTTACAAACATGATCAATCTGAGCTACAAATCTTCTTAAAAATCGATAAGAGGGACATTTCAAGCCTGTAACTAGATGGCAACCTGTAACTGGTAGAGTGCCACAAGGATCAGTGCTGCTTATTCTGCAGTATATAAACATGACATAGGTGAGGAAAGTGAGTTTCATAAGTTTCTATGAAATTCCCCTCATTCTTCTAAGTGAATATAATCCTAACCAATATGTTAAGTTGAAGAGGGAGATGGCACGGGGCAGGGTGACACTAGGCACATAGACATACAAGATGGCCGCTGAACCATCAGTTGGCCAACATGACACACAAGATGGTCACCAGATCACAATATGGAGAGAGACAGCAGAGCAGATACAGACAATGCTTGGGGCCACCAGAATGGCAGCACAATGCACTCACAACCCTGTTGATTAGTTTAAGGCGGGTGGGGGATAGAATACACATGAGTAATGAATACTGCCCACCGAAGTGTCTGGGTCCAGCCAACACCTCTTATACAAATGCTAACAGCTTGATACAGACTCAAAACGAAATGCTAATAGACAGAGCTGCAGTAATCGTCCTTCTCAGGAAGAGCGATTAGCACCCATTGCTACTGCAATGGATTTCTGAGCAGACATTGAAACTGACAATGTCTACATTGAAACTAACAATGGCCACGTGGAAATTAACAAAGACTGCGCTGGAACTGACAATGACTGTCGAAACTATCAACGATTCTGCAATGATTACCATAAACAAACCATGTTACAAAGACAATGATCTCATCACTGACCTATTGTATCACAAGTTGTATAAAAGTTTCTTGACATGTGCTCTGGGTCGAGAGAAGACTTGCAGCTGACCACTGTGCTGTTGGTGTCATTCTCTCCTCAGACCAAAAGGACTCGCTGTACAAAGATCTGGGCAACGGGGGAAAAAATACACCCAATGCCACCCTCACCCTGATGGCCACCTTTGTGTGTGGCTGCATCAAGCTGTGCGTGGATCCCTGGTATACAAACACCAAGTGTCACTGCGTACTGAGGTCCGACCTGTCCCCGGTGTTGCAAAGGAATGGGCCTGGCCTCGCTGCCGCGGAATGCTCCGAGTAGTTGGACCATTCTGTATAACCTGTTCTTCGTGGAGAAGTTTATGAAGAAAAACACCTTTGACCACAAGTCCATCAGGAAGTGGTCAGCACGTAGTGTCCTTGACACCCTTTGGGAAAAGGAGAGGGCGGATCCTATTGAGCGGTTCCCTGAGCAGACTGTCTAAGCCATTTGGCAGAATGCCTCATCGCCAGAACTTTCCAACAAGCACCAAGACATGGTTTGGCTGTTGGTGAGAAGGGCTCTGCCTGTGAGACCCTTTATGCACGCCCGGACTCTCAGCCGCACCGCATGCTGCCCTTGAAGTGGCTGAGGGGGGGACGAGACTGTCACACACCTCCTTCTGGAATGTGCCTACGCAGAAGAAGTCTGGAGAAGAATGCAATGGTGTTTGTCGAGGTTCGTCCCAACCAGCACGTGACGCGGGACTCCGTGCTCTACGGTCTGTTCCCCGGGACGCACACCGAGACGAACATCAACTGTGCCTGGAGGATCATCAACTCAGTGAAGGACACTCTCTGGGCGGTCCGAAACCTGTTGATCTTCTAGCTGAAGGAGTTGACCCTGACTGAGCGTTGCAGACTGGCACATTCCAAGGTCCAGGACTACCTGTTGATGGATGCGCTGAAGTTTGGGGCAGCTGCCGCAGAGGCGCGGTAGGGAAAGACCACCGTGTTACATCTGCCTGCCTAAGAAGAACAGAGGGCCCACGCAGTCATTTGGGCTCTGCTGACGCCTCAGCTAAATATATGGACATATGATTGATAAGCATACAGACCTGTATATAAAAATGATAAATTCTGATCTCTGTATGTAAATGTTTACGTATTTATGGCATGACCAACTGTACAGACCATCAAATTATTTTATGAATAAAGTATATTTTTGAAATTAAAAAAAGTGTCTTTCTCTCCTCAGAGCTCCAGTATTTCCTTGTGCAATAAACTCTGTCATTGAACCCCGATTCTGACTCCGAGACTTGTGTTTTTTCCTGCAACAATGTCATTGAATTCCTAATTTAAATTAATGGTTGAAATTGTTACCTATTTCAAATGTAAGTGCTTACCATCAATTAATTTTCTTTCCATCTTTCTTCTCACTAGTACCACATTTATGCTGAGAAACTGATGAAAAATATACATTCAATTGCTTCTTCTGTTGAAATATTAAATCCATTTTAAAAATGTGTAAGTGCAAACTTTTTGATGGAATTCAATGGATAAAGGATAGGAATGGATTTGTGTTTGTTGCACAAGTTCTAAAGTAATTAAGATGAATAACACTACAGACATGGTCTGTGTGTTTTCAGAGAGGTCTATTTGTACAGATCAGTGCAGGAGAGATGAACTTTAAAAAAAAGAAATAGATTTGGTGGCCCTAGTGATTTCACCATAGGCTGTCAGAATGATGTACTGCAGTACTTGCACAGAAAAATATATAACATAAATCATTAAAATACTTCTCTAAATGACGAAAGGCATGTAAATGACTGCTAGAGGGTCAATAGTGCCTGTAATATTGAAGCAGATGATGCCTTGAGCATTGGTACATTCTGTACAATTCATCCTGTTCTTACTAATTACTAAAATAACATCTAAAGGCCTATAAGAAACAAAAATGTGAATCAAATGGCACTAATTAGCTTTGATGTGACTAGGCTAGAAATAAATTTTTGCATGTATCTGTTGCATTTTATTCGGGGTTATTTTAATGGAAACCACAATTAATCTCATATCTTGCACTTGGGAACACTGAACTGTGAACTAATGGAACATAGACCATTCACCATAGTGAGCTGATTTCAGTCATTCATCCCGGACCCTTGGTAACCAGAGTCAGAACACTTTCCCGTAGGAGGGGAAAGAGAAAACGAGACTGTAGGATAAATAGAACATAGAAAAAGGAATAGACCAGTTCTTCTATTCAATTAGATCAGTTTCTTAGTTCAGTGGTTTTCAGCCTTTAATTGCTTAAGGAACGCTGATTGTCAATCCCCAACACTCTTCCCCTCACCTCCTACTTAATAAATTCCATTGCTCCAAATGAAAGAAAATGGAAACAAAAGTGAATTTCTGTTAAATTTCACAACAATGTATACAAAAAAAATTAAACATTTGATAGAATTTTCAATTTCCCTGTGAGCTTGCCCAAAATACCTTTCAGGATGATCGGTGAAAGGTTGGGTTTCAGGGAGGCCATTTGGCCCATTGCATTCATGTTGGCTATCTGCAAGGCTCACCTGCTTACTGCCGCTCCCCCACCTTTTCCTAGTTGAAAAACATATCTTAGTACATTATCCCTGAAGACCTTTGCCTAACAAATATCTAGCAACTTCAGTTTTAATATTTTCAATTGGCTTCCAGACTCAACAGTTTTTTGGAGGCAGAGAGTTCCAGGTTTCTTGTACTTTGTGCAGCCAAAGTCCTTCCTGATATTACCCCAGAATAGCCGAGCTCTAGTTTTAAGGTTATGCTGCCTTGACCAAAACTCTCCAATAATTGGAAATAGCTTCCATCTCATCAAAATTTTCAATCATTTCAAAAACCTTAATTATACAGGAAGGCAGGAACAGGAGTAGGCCCCTTGATCCTGTTGCATCATTCAACAATATCATGCGATCATTACTGATCTATGGCCATATATCATAATTCTTTAGGCCCAGATTTAAAATTCATACCTGATATAGCATCCACTGCCATTTGTGGAAGAAAGTTCCAGACACCTACCACCTTTTTTGTGTAGGAGTCCTTTCTAACATTTCTGCTGAACTGTCTGGCCTTAATGCTCAGAGCTGTCACTATGTTCTGGAATCGCCAACCAGTGGAAATAGTTTATCCTTATATACCCCGTCTTTTCCTGTTAATATCTTGAAAACTCAATCAGGTAACTTCTTAACCTTCTAAATTCTACAGAAAACAGGCCTAATTTGTATAATGTCTCCTCATAATTTAACCGCTGAAGATATCCCTTAAATTTTACTATTCAAGGGAATGCAAGCTTTTCAAACAACTTGTTCTCATGGGTTAGCCCTTATACAGAATCTTAGAATCATGTAATGATTACAAGACAGGAGGCCATTTGGCCCATTGCATTCATGTTGACTATCTGCAAGGCTCACCTGCTTACTGCCACTCCCCCACCTTTTCCTAATGTCCTTTCTCCTCAGTTAATCATCCAGTTCCCATTTGAAATCCATGATGGAATTTGCCTCCACCACACACTTGGTTAGAGAATTCCACTATGCAACAAAGATTCTCTGCATATTGCCACTGTTTCTTTAAACAATCATCTTAAAAAGGGTATCTTCTGATTCTCAACCCTTCCACCAATGGGGATTTTCTGTCTGGGTCCATAATTTCGAACACCCCTATCAAATCTCACCTCAACCTTCAAGGGTCACAGCCCCAGTTTAACTGCGATATCATTCTGGTCAATCAACTTAATGCCCGATCCAAAGTCAATATTTCTTTCTGATTAGGGTGGTATGGTGGCACAGTGGTTAGCACTACTACCTCACAGCACCAGGGTCCCAGGTTCAATTCCAGCCTCAGGCAACTATCTATGTGGAGTTTGCACATTCTCCCTGTTTCTGCGTGGATGTGCACCGGTTTCCTCCCACAATCCAAAGATGTGCAGGTCAGGTGAATTGGCCATGCTAAATTGCCCATAGTGTTAGGAGCATTAGTCAGAGGGAAATTGGTCTGGGTGGGTTACTCTTTGGAGGGTCGGTGTGGACTGGTTGGGCTGAAGGGCCTGTTTCCACACTGTAGGGAATCTAATCTAATATACAGTGCTCAGGACTGAATACAGCACTTCAGAGCTTTATATGGATATTCTTATTTTAATATACCTGCCCGCAGAATTACCTTATTTTTAAATCATTGAGATGAAATAATATAAAATATTATAAATAATATAAATATGCTAAAATATTATGAAAAATGATGGCGAGAATGTCAAATAAATGGTCATCAATAGGCATAGTGTTGGCAGAATTGACTCAGTAATGTCAAATTGATGCTTTTCAAAATGAGAAGAATGGAAGCATAGCAGAGTCCCAATCAAAATAAAATGTGCTCTGTTTAATAGGAAAACATAAGTTGCCCTTCTGAAATATTTCACCAGCAGCTGAAAATGACATTTCCATCCAAAATTAGCAGCAACAGATAATCACATTCAGAATCCTTCAAATTTCTCTCTCAGATTATTTGAGGACTATGTTTCTCCCACAGGGCTTCTGAGGTATTAACTTCAGGCATCCACATGTGAACTAAATGCATAGTCAGTGTATCAGGCAGCCAGCACATTTGGGATTTCCACTAATGTACACAGATGTTTGAAAGCTTGTTTCAAACCCGAAATAAGATTTATAACCTAAAAACAAAATAGAACTGTAGGTGGTCAGCATCTGCAAGAGTAAGATAAAATAATGTTTATTAAGAATTAGCAACATATTTAGCTCTGATAAAGGTCCTCATTCAACGTGTTAACTGTCCAGACCAACAAGAAAGCCTAGATGAATTCTACTGGATATAGAAAACAAGCTGATTGAATAACAGTGGAAAGCAAAGTTAATGACAGCCTGGACAGATATAACTAATCAGAAAACCAGCTAAAACTAGTGAAAGAAAGATAGAATGCTTAGCTAATGTAAACATTACATCAAATGATGATGATAGATTAAAGGCGAGTGAAGCCTGATGGTCAAATACTGGGATGTGCTCAACAGAACAGTAAACCAAATGTGATGGAGACCTTACAGGAACTGTGCTGAAATTCAGTAGGACAGTTTTAAAATGAGAAATAGCATATGGGACTGAGACCCATGACCAAATTATGCATTGTGCAGTGAAAGCACATGGTCAGAATTCTATTCGTAATCGAAGTTGAGTTGGTAGCTTGAGGATGGAAGATAGAGAGTAGGGATCGTGGGCATGTTCAGTTGATCACCAGGTCAGGGTGCTATGCACATTGGAAGAAAATGAGGACAGCAGATGCTGGAGATCAGAGTCGAAGAGTGTGATGCTGGAAAAGCACAGCCAGTCAGGCAGCATCCACGGAGCAGGAAGATAGACGTTTCAGGCATAAGCCTTCATCAGGAATGAGACTTGTGGGCCAAGGGGGCTGAGAGATAAATGGGAGGTGGGTGGGGCTCGAGGTGGGGGGAGGTAGCTGTGAATGTGATAGGTAGCTGAAGGTGAGGCTGAAAATGATAAGTCAGGGAAGAGGGTGGAGCAGATAGTTCGGAGGAAGATGGACAGGTGGACAGTTCAAGAGTGTGGTGCCGAGTTCAAAGGTTGGGATTGGGTTAAGGTGGGGGGGTAGGGAAATGGGGAAACTGGTGAAATCCACATTGATCCCATATGGTTGGAGAGTCCCAAGGTGGAAGATGAGGTGTTCTTCCTCCAGGTGTCGGGTGATTAGGGTTTTGCGATGGAGGAGGCCCAGGGCCTGCATGTCCTTGGTGGAGTAGGAGGGGGAGTCAAAGTGTTCAGCCAGAGGCCGGTGGGGTTGGTTAATGCGGGTGTGCCAGAGATGTTCTCTGAAATGATCCACAAGTTGGCGTCCTGTCTCTCCCATGTAGAGGAGACCACATCGGGTGCAACGGATAAAATAGATGATGTGTGTGGAAGTACAGGTAAATTTCTGTTGGATGTGGAAGGATCCTTTGGGGCCTTGGACGGAGGTGGGACAGGAGGTGCGGGCGCAGGTTTTGCACTTCTTGCAATGGCAGTGGAAGGTGCTGGATGGGAGGTCATGGACCTGACAAGAGGGTTGCGGAGGGAATGGTCTCTCTGAAATGCAGATTGGGATAGGGAGGGAAATATATCTCTGGTATTGGGGTCTGTTTGTAGGTGGTGGAAATGGCGGAGGAAGATGCAATGCTTGGTTCACGCATCACTGGATGAAACACCGCATCATCCTCCCCTATTTCCACCACCTACAAACAGATCCCACCACCAGAGATATATTTCCTTCCTTACCCCTACTTGTGTTTTGGAGAGACCATCCCCTTCGTGACTCTCTTGTCAGGTCTACGCCCCCACCAACCCATCCTCCATTCCCAGCACCTTCCACTGCCATTTAAAGAAGTGCAAAAGCTGTGCCCACACCTGCCATCTCATCTCTGTCCAAGGCCCCAAAGGAGCATTCAACATTCGTCAGAAATTTACCTGTATATCACACACATCATCTACTTTATTCGTTGCACCCGATGTGGGGGAGACAGGATACCAATTTGCGGATCATTTCAGAGAACATCTCTGGGACACCCGCACTAACCAAACCCACCGCCATGTGACTGGACACTTTAACTCTCCCTCCCTCACCACCTGGGCCTCCTCCATTGCCAAAACCTAACCACCTAACATCTGGAGGAAGAGCACCTTATCTTCCACCTTAGGACCCTCCAACCACACAGGATCAATGTGGATTTAATAATTTTTCCCATTTCCCCCCCCACCCACCTTATCCCAGTCCCAACCCTTGAACTTGACACTGTCCTCATGAACTGTCCTAACTGTCTATCTTCCTTCCCACTTATCCGCTCCGATCTCCTCTCCAACCTATCACTTTCTGCCCACCTACATCTGCCAATCACTTACCCAACTACCTATGCCTAAGCCCCACCCACCTCCCATTTACCTCTCAGCCACCTTGGCCTCACAAGCCTCATTCCTGATGGAAGGCCTGAAACGCTGATTCTCCTACTCCTCAGATGCTGCCTGACTGGCTATGCTTTTCTAGCACCACACTCTTCAGTTATGCACACTGCCTGCCTGTCATTGCTGGGAATTCACCCAGGCAGAGGATGCATTCATTGCTTCTCTCACCCAAGGGTCAGTAATAGCATTTAAGGATCTCTTACTTCTGCTGCTTCTGGGATTTTACCCACCACAGTGGGTGTAAGGCCTGTCAAGTCAAATCAGTTTTCCTCATTGTCCAGTTAGTGGTATGGAGCATCCTTTCGATGCACCCTGTATGCTCCTCACTGGGGCTTGTGGCCTGGTGAACTGCTGAACTTAACTTTCGGCCTTGGCCCATAGCCATTTTTACTTCTGGGACTGCCTGTATCCCTAGGAACAGCCAACACATATGGTAATCCTGCTGGGACATTTATTGGCCAGTTATTGACCAAGTGAAGACTTACTAACATATGGAAGCCAACATCCTGACGTCTGCCAAATTGCTTAAACTGGTCAAACACAGCTGCCTTGGCCAACAGAACTTTGTATAAATTTCCAGGACATGATACACACATCCTCATGTTCATACAAGACTAGCAAATGCCTATTATGATACTGCCTGTACTACTCAGGATATTGTCTTTAAATAGTAACTTGTCATTATCCCATGGATTTCTGAATCTGTTACTTAAGTTATATATGAAATTCAGGATGCAAAACCCAACTAAGATCAAGTATGATTGAACAGATATGTAATTCTTGTCATAAACATGGATTTACGCGCACCATTTGAACTACAACACTCAAAGATGAAGACACACTATTACCTTCTCACGGCAAAGTATGGATGGCAATAAGTGTTACTCTTTCTACCAATGTCTGTTTCCCAAGAATGAACAAAAAATAAACAAATTGGTGCTCCCAGTAGCAATTAACAATCAGGGTACATTCCATGGGAAATAAAGGCAGAAGATCGAGTAGTTTTGACAAAGTATAGATTGTGTGACTATAATATGATACAATGGGCGTTCTGCAAGGTTTGCTACCAAAGTGGAGCACTGGATCCATCCTCTAGTGTTACAAGCTCTCCACACAGCAGTGTCTCTATTGCTTTTATAGCAAAAATGACAACTTGCATTTATATAGTAATTCTAACCTGGCCGAAGACACTTTTCATGACCATTATCAACATAATTAATTTTTATATTTCATTACTGATTTCCAAATTTTTAATTCAACTAGCTAAAATGCATAATAAATGCTAACAAAATACACCCACTGAAACAACAGAATGTTAATAGTAAATTGTAGGTTACTCCTTTGGAAGCATTGGTGTGAAGATTAATCCAACAGTCTGCTCATTGGCTAATCTGCATGCAGCATGAAGCATCGATGTGTTGTGAGTCATAATGTTAAGCCTCTGTATTAATTTAGGGATGGTCAATGGACCAACACTATAATTAAATATTGATTGCTTTGCTTTTTTTAAAAGCTTACTTTTTGTCAGGATGAATTAACCAGTTTGTATCATTGAGGTGCCCAGGCAACTTTTCTCTCTTTTCTTAGAGGTTGATACATCTGAATAGCTTGCTCAGCCATTTTAAATAAGGGGCAACAATATTATTATTGGTCTGGTGTCACATGTAGGCCAGACCATGTAAAGACAGCAGTTTTCCTCCCCACAGGACTTCAGTGAACCAGATTGGTCTGTATGAAAGTAGATTCATGTTCACCATTAGACTTCCAGATTTATTTAACTGGAATTTGCTCCCTAATGGCATATCAATACCAAATGGAATACAATAGTTCAAGAAGGCAGCTCACCACTGCCTTCTCAAGTAAACCCCAGTCGGGTAAAAAATGCTGGCCTCCGACAGCGACATCCATGTCCCATGTATGAATAAAGAAAAAAGTCGCTATATAATGAAATGTACACAAGTTGACCTTAACTTTCCTCATATTTTCTTTGTGACAAAGATAACAGTATGAGATATTGCTGTCATTCAGTGCAAAAATTGAGAGAATCTTTGTACAAGTTTCTGCTATGTTTCTATGTGACACCCACATTTACTTAATAATTTCCTGAAAAATATGCATTAAAATAAATGTAAGTTTTGGCATAATTACTGCATAAATGAATATGAGGAAATCCTGGGTGTTTATTTAAAAGGTCAATGTCAGGTCTATTTCTGTCTCCTTTGAAATTCCACTACCAAACATTAATATTGCAACAGGAAGAACATTCAAATTTCACACATTCCGAATAACATTTCTCAAAAATTGATTAAATTCTCAAATTCTTGCCACTTTAGTAATTATAACACAGAACCATTTCTATGTGAAACAAATGATACACCAAAGGCAAGAATGGAGATCATTAATTTCAATTCTAAATAAATTGTGAAACATTTGTAATTTTATTTTTATTTCCAATTATCAAAATGTTTCTTCACACAAGTAGGAGCTATTTTTGAACAATCAAATCAAATTGAAATACTTCACTAAATGAGCAAAGTTTTGAAACAATCTCAAATCGTACTATATTGTCACAATTATATGCATTCAGAGTACCATATGCATGACTTATTGTATTCCAGAAAATACTGGTTAACATTTTTTCTTGTTCATGCAACAATACCCTCACCATCCCCTCAGCCATTGTTAACAATTAATAGTGAGGCTTTTGAAAATCCTTCTCATAATCACCATAAACGCATTCAGAATGTGGCTTAAATATTAGAATAAAAAATGATCATGGAGCACATTTGACCAACATTACTGGTCATTTCCATCAGCTTTGGGTTGTTGGATCAGATAACAGGTTTGTCTTCATCAGTGTTAAGGAAATTTGCTTACATTAATGCTTGAAGAATTGATACGAAAGATAGAAAGTCTGCCTGAAGTATTTAAATAAAAATTGATCTCCTGTGAAACGGCTGAGAGTGAAGAATCAGTGAAATCTTTAGATGAAAGGAAATCTGAAAAACTTGATCAGAGAAATAATTCAACCCTCAATTTTTGTGCCCTTCATCCTTCTTTCTATGTAATCCTTTGATGAAATATAAGGCAATTTGGGAAGCAGAGAGGTACTGTAGATTGTTGTAGGACAGCTTTTCTGTAGTGAAGTGTGACGACACAAGCATTGCTAAACTGGCTCAGACAATGCCATTGGTACAGGGGTGAAAAGTTGATGTCACTTGCTTACATAGACAAATGTGATAAATTTGAATGAGACAAATAAAAACTGATCCAAAACACAAACCTATGATTTTTAATATGTAACGAGTAGTGCCTTAGTTAAGTGGAGACTTAATTTTAAATAAATAGCTAATTAAGTTTGTGCATACATCTCTTCACTTAGCAGTGCATGCAAGTACATATTTATAACCTTTCTCTGTTGCATTATTGCTCTCTGTTTCATATTGTACGAGAGGAATAATACTTGTTTGATTTTCTGCCATCTACCCAATTATTAGAAGGTAGATAAAGGTTAAATATCACTTTATTGAATGCATTTCCATGCAATTTGCATTTTAACCATTGGGGAAAATAACATTCTGACAAACAACTATTCATTTAGAAGCAGAACATATAATGAGTGCAGGTTTAAATTGGTTTCTAAAATTTTAATTTGTACGAATGTGACAAAAATATTTGCTTGTCAAATACTGCTACGGCTGTAATTTTCCCATTTGTTAAAATGTTTTGTCAAGTGAGAATCATGAAGCCCTGCCTGTCAGGCCTTGGAGTGATTTTTCTCAGACAATCTCCAATTCTTCGCCTCGTTAATTATGGGCGCTGGCTATTGGGTGCCTTTTCTGTGAAATTGCACCACTGGAGAGGTGAAAATACTTGCCAGTACTCGGGCTATCCAATCTTCAAGCTGCTGGTGTCATATTTTAAAACACAACTGTACTGCACATCAGATCAGGCAGCTGAGGAAATTTGGCATGATGGCAAATACTCTTGTAAACTTTTATAAGTGCACCATCGAGAGCATTCTGTCTGGATGTATCACTACTTGATATGGCGACTGTACCATTCAAGATCAGAAACAGTTACAGAGTGGTGAACTCGGCTCGCACAATCACAAAGGCCAACCTCCTATCCAAAGAATCCATCTACCAGGCCCACTGTCAAGGAAAGGCTGTCAGCATTCTCAAAGATCCATCCCACCCTGGCAATGTTTTTCTACAACTTCTACCATTGGGGAGAAAGTACAGAAGCCTGAACACACGCACTAGAGGGTTTCATAACAGTTTCTACACTACTGTTGTTAGAGTACTGAATGTACTCACAAACTCTTAATATTTGCCTGTACCTGTGTTTTTGTTTTTGCCACTGTTTACCTATTATTTACTTATCTATGCTATTTAACTCTGTGATCTGCCTGTATTGCTCGCAAGACAAAGCTATTACTTAGTACATATGACAATAAATTCAATTCAATTCAATTCAAGGCTGCTAGCCAGGCACTGCCCCTCATCATGCGATGCTTCAATGTTATCATCAAAGACATGCTCCAAAGGGCAGGAAATTTCACTCCCTGTTTCACAGACATGGACATGGCAGTCTTCATGGATGAGTTCATGGAGATTTGGGCTGTCCTTTTTTTTAGCTGATAGCCATAGGAAATATCAGAGCGTTTTGTTTTAATAAACAATAAATTTTCGCTTGAACCCAAACCTGTATCTGTTCAATTTATTCTGTATAAAGTGCTGAATTCCAAGAACAATTGTAAAGAGTGGGTGTGTGGGAACCAGCAATGGAAACCAGTTGAAGAGGCCACACCATCAGACTGAATCAGCTTTGACCAAAATTGCAGCCTGGGGTCTGAGTCAGTGCTGCATCCTGGATAAAATAGGATGCCCAGCAGTGCAGGAAAAAGAACAGTGATCTACATTTCACAAGGGTAAGTGCCACCATCTTCTCTATCAACTCAGATTCATACGGCCACGAGTCACTCTAGCCCTGTCACTACATTCTCCTTTCACCAAAGGATCATGCCCATAACTTTGTCTATCACATGCACCGTGTTCAATTAACAGCTCTCATCCACTTCACTGTCCCAAGCTACCAACCCTTCCAGCTTTCTGCCTTTCCTACCTCCTCATTCACTGGAGTCACCTCACCACTTCCTCTCCTGCACCACTACTAACAGCCCTTCCATCCATTTCCATCATTCCATAATCCCTCTCTTTGTCACACTGCAGAAAATGCTGGTCCAAAACACATCGAGACAACCAGGACCAACAAGATCAGACGATGGTTGGTGAACATTAGGCTCCTCACTTTTTGTGAGAAGGAATGGCCAGAGAAGAGCCTGACTGCTTATGTGGGGACCAGGAGACCTCAAGCAAGGAAATAAGCAACATTGTGCTGTCTGCTCTCCCATTATCAACAGTACTGAATCATTCTTAATCTGTAATGACCAGATCCTTGGCAAGATTTTCCAGTTCATTACAGATCCAGATGGACTTCTTGAATTAACAAAGTTGAATAAGTTAATTATTACTAAATGTGAAAAGAATTAGGATCAGAAAGCTATTTGGAAGGCAAATAGTATGTTAATGTTTATTGCAAGAGAATTTGAGTACAAGAACAAAGTCTTGATTCAGTTGTATAGAATACTAGTGAGACTTCACCTGGAGTGTTGTGTGCAGTTCTGGCCTCTGGTCTGAGGAGGGATCTACTTGCCAAAGAGGGAGTGCTATGAGATTCACCAGACTGATTGCTGGGATGGTTGGACTGATCTTTGAAGAGACATTGGGGAGACTGGGCCTGCATTCTCTGGAGTCTAGAAAAATGACAGGAGATCTCACAGAAACATGCACAAAGTCATTTCAAATATAAGAGAAGCTCCAACAGAGAGCAGTTTGGTGGTGATGGCTTGGGTCTGGGTTCTTAGGAAGGTCAGTGTGGACTCGATGGATCAAATGGCCTGCTTCCACACTGCAGGGATTCTATGGTTCTATGGTGATTCTATGTGGCAGCTGTGAAACATTGTCTTCCAGAGCTAGCTCTCGATTGTGTTTGTGAAATGGGAATTTCAGGTGTTATTTTTAAGTGTATTGTTTTGATTAACTTGCTTAGCTGACATGGCAGGAGGCAATTAGTGCACATAATGTAATGGGTCTGATTACTTGAGGCCATCATCCTTAAAGTGCCTTCTGGGCAATGAATCAGTTAATGAAGTGGAAATTCCAAGCCCATTCTCAGCATTAGGTTGCTTGCTTTCCCTGAACTCCCTGACCATTATTGATCAAACTACCAGGACTGATGATGCCTCCCCACCACCGATTGACTGGGCAGGAGAGACCTGACTGATCATGGGCCAATCCCTAGTCCACAAGGAGATGAGTCCCGGACAATGGTAGGACTACACTCCTGACTGACCATGACCAATGCCCTCGACTGGAATCTGACAAGACTCTTCACTGACACATGTGATACTCTTTTGTTGTCCTCCTTCACTCATTAAATACTAACCCCTTTAAGTTTTCTCCTGACCATTTGCTTAAAGCACACGCAGCATATGTTTGCTAGGCAAATTGCTGGCACATCCTATAGTTGTGACATTGACATAGTACGGTGTTGCACAGAAACATATCCACCCTCTTGACAGTTCAATTCTCCCCAGTATGACAAGCTGTCTGTCTCTCTCCCTCTCCACAAAATAAAAGCCACAGAGACTGTCAGCCTGGAATTGAGAATGAAAGTCTCTCTGAGCTCAGAATGCAATATAGGCTAGACAAAGGCTGGTAGCTTGTAATCAGTACAATAGCTCGTTGGAGCCAAAAACGCAATGTGAAGTAGACAAAGCCTAGCAGGCTCCAATTAAGGCAAAATGAGTGACAGGTTATTTGGGTGGCATGGTCGCTCACTAGTTAGCACTGCTGCCTCATAGCACCAGGGACCTTGGGGTGACTGTGTGGAGTTTGCAAATTCTCCTTCTATTTGCGTGGGTTTCCTCCAGGTGCTCCGGTTTCCTCCTACAGTCCAAAGATGTTCAGATTAGGTGGATTGGCCATGCTAAGGGTGGCACAGTGGCTCAGTGGTTAGCATTGCTGCCTCACAGTGCCAAGGACCCGGGTTTGATTCCAGCCTTGGGTGACAGTCTGTGTGGAGTTTGCATACTCTCCCCGTGTCTATGTGGGTTTCGTTCAGGTGCTCTGGTTATCTCCCACAATCCAAAGATGTGCAGGTTAGGTAAATTGGCCATGCTAAATTGCCCATAGTGTTCAGGGATGTGTAGGTTAGATGCATTAGTCAGGGATAAATATAGGGTAGGGGAATGGGTCTGGGTGGGTTACTCTTCGGAGGGTCGGTGTGGACTTGTTGGGCTGAAGGTTCAGTTTCCACTCTGTAGGGATTCTAATTCTAAATTGCTCATAGTGACCAGAGGTCTTTGGGTTAGGTGGGTTAATCACAGGAAATTCAGGGATAGGGTAGGGACGGTCGGATGCTTTTCTGAGGTTCATTATGGACTGGATGGGTGAAATGGCCTGCTTCTGCATTGTAGGCATTCTAAGAAAATGAAACAATTAAGAGTCATAAGATGCATCCTGTTCAAATGTGTGTTTGCCTGCAGAAGCATATCTCTGAACTCCGAAACATTAAAGGGCCAATTTGGTGTCTGAGTTGGTACAAGAGCAGACTTGATGATGTCATGAGGCTGGTATTTTGCTTATGCCAATTTGTGTGGATGAGGGGTTGAAGCAGTTGATGGCTGTCGAGGATGTAGGGATGTTCTGGTGAAGGAGCAGTTGCAAAATGGTCAAGGTAAGCAAGTACCCACTCTGAGTTATGTGTTGGGATTAGGCACCACCCAATTTCTCTGTGAAGAACAGTAACATTGGAAATGGCATGTAAATAAGATGAATTATGACTGATGAGATACAAATGCACCAAAATAAGTAAGTCACTATTCAAAGGTCAGGTCTTGAAGTTGCCACTCAAGGCTTGAGTAAAAAGACAAAAACTTTCTCTCAATGTTGAGATTCTGATTTTTTTCATTCACATTGTATTGTCCTGCCATTGATCTGTCCAGAGCAGGGAGGGGATAGTTCCATTCTATCTGACAATATTAAAACATTTGATTATTTAGCTTATTCAAATAATACCTTCAGTGCTGTCTTCCAAACTTAATTTGGAAACCTGTAAGACTTCAGGTGGAAACAAATAAAATACATCTGATTAACCACCTTTGGCCAATGTTTTCCATATTCCAATTCACAATGTCAGAATTTAGTAATTTTTGAATTATTATGGGAATCACGTTTTCAAGTTGAACCAATTTGATTGTACTGGGTAATAAGCAAGCTCCAATGACCTATTCGTTGATGATCTTTGTATTCATATCATTTAATGTACATATTATCTAAATTAATTATTTAAGTCATTTTTACTTATATTCTCGTAAGTGTTTCATATGTTTTCCCCTCTACCCTTTCCATAATCATCAAGTCATAGAATCCTAGAGTCATATAGCATGGAAATCCTTCATCCAACTAGTCCATGGTAACCATATTCCCAAACTAAACTAGTCCTACTTGCCTGCATTTGGCCCATATTCCTCCAAACCTGACCTATTCATTTACTTAACAAATGTCTTTTAAATGTTGTAACTGTACCCGCACTCACCCACAAATCACTCTCTGTGTTAAAAAGGTTGCCCTCAGGTCCTGTTTAAACCTTTCTCTCTCAATTTAAAAATATTCCCCCTAGTTTTGAACTCCCCTATTCTAGGGAAAAGATCTTTGTTATTCATCTTAGCTATGACCCTCATGATTTTATAAACTTCAATAAGGTCACCCCTTAACCTCCTATGCTCCAGTGAAAAACATCCCAGCCTATTTTTATAACACAAACTTTCCATTCCTGGCAACATGCTGTAAATCTTTTCTGAACCCTCTCCAATCCGATTTGCTGGGAGTGACTAGGGGAGGGCTTCTTCAGGAACAGGGTTTGTGTATCAGCTCATAATCAACAGCCATTGTGGCTCTCTGCCCTGACTCAGTCAGTGTTCCTTGAAGTACATCCTAATTGGGAAGTGTATGGAGTTTTTTAAACTGCTCAAGTTAGTTCATAAAGGTTTTCGTAAGTAACTTCTGTTTTAAGTGCTCATACTGACTGGACAAAGACAAGCTACTTAGGTCTTTCAAACTCTAGGTATGCCTGGTCAGAAAATTTTCTGAGGGTAATAGTGCCTCTGACACTAACTGGTATGTATTTAAGATAGCCTTTGTGACTTCCTTGCAATCAGTGGCCCATTCCTCAGCTAAGAGACAATGTTGTGTCCCTTCTTCGAGAGCTTACTTCACAGTAGAATCATAGAATCCCTATCATCAAGTCATAGAATCCTAGAGTCATATAGCATGGAAATCCTTCATCCAACTAGTCCATGGTAACCATATTCCCAAACTAAACTAGTCCTACTTGCCTGCATTTGGCCCATATTCCTCCAAACCTGACCTATTCATTTACTTAACAAATGTCTTTTAAATGTTTTCTGAATCCCAGCCCTTTGGCCCAACAAGTTCACACCGACCCTCTGAAGAGTAACCCACCCAGACACATGCCCCCATCCTACTACTCTACATTTTACTGCTGACTAAAGTATCTAACCTACATATCTCTGTCGGTTACGGGCAATTTAGCTTGGCCAATTTACTTAACCTACACATCTTTGGATTGAAGGAAACTGAGTACTTGGAGGAAACCCACACAGACATGAGGAGCATACGCAAACTCTACACAGACAGTCGCCTGAGGCTGGAATCAAACCCGGATCCCGGACGTTGTGAGGCGGCAGTGCTAACCACTGAGCCACCGTGCCACCCATAGTAACAGGGCCCAATGCTGGACTGGTTAATCTAACTACTGTAGCCTCCAATCAAAGGCTGTGAAGAAATCCGCCAACAAGCTTCCTCACATTTACAAATTAAATGAGAAAACTGAGTTATCTCCATTCCGAAATCTGAGCCAGTGGTCTCTTCAGGGGACACTTTAGGATGCCTGCCCCTGGACTTGAGCTACTTTAGTTCAATCTCATTCAGCTGTCACTTTTCCTGAAATTCTTTCTCTTCTCTCATTGTTCGTTCCTCTCTTTTCCACTTCTCTCTCTCTTTTCTCCTTCTTTCTTTCCCTTTTACTCTTTCCTTTGCCTGTTCCTTCTCTTTTTCTGAAAATTCTAATTTATGCCTCACCAATTTTAATCTCTCTACTGCTATTCTGTTTCATTGTTCTCAGCTTTCACCTATAAGCCATTGGAAATCCCTTTAAAATGTCTCACTTTGAGGTGAAATTCTAATCCCAAGGAGTTCAGTAAAATTTTGAATGTTCAAGGGACAGAAGTTATAATTCCTCAAAAGTAATTTCTCCTAAATCTATTAGCAATGGACTGGCCTCACATGGACATTTATATATTGCAGCAATGCAAATTCAAAAATAGATCTACTTTATAAAAACTGATAGAGACCTTGGAGTGCAGGTTCATAACTCCTTGAAAATGGAGTCGCAGGTAGATAGGATAGTGAAGAAGGCGTTTGATATGCTTTCCTTTATTGGTCAGAATATTGAGTACAGGAGTTGGGAGGTCATGTAGCAGCTGTACCGGACATTGGTTAGGCCCCTGTTGGAATATTGTGTGCAATTCTGGTCTCCTTCCTATCGGAAAGATGTTTTCTGAAAGGGTTCAGAAAAGATTTACAAGGATGTTGCCAGGGTTGGAGGATTTGAGCTATAGGGAGAGGCTGAACAGGCTGGGGCTGTTTTCCCTGAAGCATTGGAGGCTGAGGGGTGACCTTATAGAGATTTACAAAATTATGAGGGGCATGGATAGGGTAAATAGGCAAAGTCTTTTCCCTGGGGTCAGGGAGTCCAGAACTAGAGGGCATAGGTTTAGGGTGAGAGGGGAAAGATATAAAAGAGACCTAAGGGGCAACTTTTTCACACAGAGGGCGGTACGGATATGGAATGAGATGCCAGAGGAAGTGATGGAGGCTGGTACAATTGTAACAATTAAGAGGCATTTGGATTGGTATATGAATAGGAAGGGTTTGGAGGGATATGGGCTGGGTACTGGCAGGTGGGACTAGATTGCTTTGGAATATCTGGTTGGCATGGACAGGTTGGACCAAAGGATCTGTTTCCATGCTGTACATCTCTATGACTCTATGATAAAAGAGTGACAGTTTACCTTCTCTAACTCTTTCATTTTTTTTGTGAGTTCAAACAATAGAAAAGAACGCCTGTTTATTAGAAGTACAGAGACTGCTGGGAAACGCAGCTGATCTGGCAGCATCAGTGGAGACAGAAACAGATTGAGTCTTCTCTCAATTTTTGAAGAATGAGAAGTAATGTTATTGAAACTACCTAAATACTTGAAGCCATGATCATATTGAATATGGGATTGCCTTGAAAGTGGGACATTGACATATCAGTGGCATAGTCTGGCTTAAGGAGGCATGAATGGCCATTCTGTCTGGTGGAAGTAAAAAATCGTAGCACAAAGGGTTAAAGCAGCCATGGAAGTGAGTGGGGGTCATGTGCGACGTCGATTCACAGAGTTGTACAATAAGGAAACAGAACCTTATGTTCATCTTGTCCATGCCAACCAGATATCCTGAATTAATCTAGTTCCAATTGTCAGCACTTGGCCCATATCCCTCTAAACCCTTCTTATACATGTAACCATCTAGATGTCTTTTAAATGTGGTAATTTGGATGGGGAAATGATGGTTTGGTGTATGAACGGTGAGGATTGGAGGGATTTACTTGTTTTCTTATAACTGGAGCAAAGTATCCCAGCTCTGATGTGAACCTTGGCTCCTGGCAGCCAACTGCTGCTTCGGATCTCTTTCGCAGGTTGGTTAGTCCAATCCTCACATCCACATTCTGGCAATGACAATCCTGTCCTTGTGGGCATGTTCTCCTGAGATGGGCACGTGAAGCTGGGAATGTTTCCAACTCCTATATTTGTTTCAGTGATGAAATTCCCAAACCGATTTCAAAGGAAGTTGAGTGCTTCTGTGTTGGGAATTGGTGATTATTAATAATTTTCAGAACTTGTTCCAGCATACTAATGCATTCCTCTTAGTTTGCACTAACTCTTTCCATTCATTAAGTGATATTTTTTCCACTCTCACAAAGAATGTCTTCTCAACATGTGTTGAAATCTGCACCTGGAGCTGTGCATAATTCTGATATTGAGTTGACCCAGGCAATTCCTCAGGGATTAACACATGGATTTTCTGCAGTAATGCTGTAGGAATGAATTTTCTTGCTGCTTCCTGGCCTGAAATTCATCAGCATAATCTTACTTCACAATCCATGAAAACAATCAAATAATCTGAAGCAAAGTCACCTTCTGTGACTTGTACTGTGAGGCATTGTCACTCGATGTCCTCCTTGACATTTCTTTTCCCTTTGAATATTACAATGTGCTCTCCTCTTGTCTTGCTTTGATTCTCCCAAATGGTCGCACAAGATGATAAGTCTGTCCAAGAAAAAAAGGACCATTGATGTGATACGTAAAACTGAAATTGCTGTGTCAAATGTCTTTAACATCTTTAACTCTTAATGGAACTGGATAAATTTAATGTTATACATTGATAAGGCCTGGTGTAGAATAATGACTCCAGGAGGCAGGAATCCTGTCACTAAGTCTCCCCTTATTTACATGTGCACAGTACATGGATTCTGATCACCTAGCTCAGAGACAGTCCCTAGAATGAGGAGAATGCTTGGGAATCCTATTTTTATCCGTCAGCCATGGATCCTTGATTGTCCCAGGTAAACAGCCCCAATCAGGGAAGTCATATTCCATGAGATCCACCTGGCCCTTGTTCTGATCACTACAAAAATAATCCCAATGGAGGATGTTTGAATTGATTAGTAAGAATGAAAGGTGGATAGTTCCCTGTCATTCCTGTTGCCCAGTAATTTGTCATTACTGTTGGGACAATAGGATCTAGACCAGTATGTTAACCGTAGAACTCCTGATATAGTATGAGGCATCAAAGATCAGATAGTTGAACATAATAGTGGGGAGATGAGTTTGGGCCAGATTTTTGGAGACATTACAGTCTCACACAGATTGTCACCACTACCATTTTTTGTATGAAAGGAGAGAGCTCTGGATTTCAGACAAGACATTCCGCTCAGGGCTCCTTCAGAAACGCTGAGCCATATTTCCAGTCAGATCGTTCTTTTGTGGTGCAGGACTCTTGAGGAAGGCAATCCTCATCCCCATTTCACAGCAAGCAGCTGCTGTATTCCAAAAGGTCCTAACAGCAACTTGACAACTGCTGTCAAATGATAAGTATACAAGGTAAGTGTGAGGGTCGAGTGCCCAATGAGTAGGTGGCAAGGTGCCAATTCAGTAGGATGCCAGGTAAGTGATGCAGTGTTTGGGATGGGTTGGAGTGGGTGGGTGAAATTGAGACTGGTATGGGGAGAGTGGTTGTTGGCTCTGCCGGTAAGTAGAGAGCAGGGATTGAGTCCAATAGCAGAAGAAAGGGGTGAGGGAGAGGCAGAGGCAGATAGCAGCCAGGGCAGGGTAAGTGTCGGGCAGGTTCAGAGTGACGTAAGGCTGGTCAGATCCTATGGCGGGTGTAAGGAAGGGATTGAGTATAAAAACAGGGAAAGGGAAGCAAATCCAAAATGGTGGAAGGGGGTGTTGGGTCTGGGGTAGGGCAGCAGTGTCAGATCCCAAGGTCTGTAAGGGTCATGGTCTTGGGGAGTTGTAGTTAGAGGTGTGAGAGAAATGTATGTGGTCAGCTGACTAATTACTCAGAATATGCACTATGTATTTAATAGTCGAACTTTTCCCGAGTAGCAATTTACTTAATTTCATTTAAAACCCCCAAAAGCTCTTTTAAATGGATAATTTTGGAGGGTTCCAAGCAGAGACAAATTGCCCAGTGGAAAAGTTCTGTTTCCTGGTCAATTCCTGCAATGAGAATTCCATAATTTCCCCAGATGCATGTCTAATTCATGCTGCAATAACGATTGCCTGGCCATCACAAAATTCGAGCCCTTATTTCTTATGGTATGACAAATTCTGGTAGCTGTTTCCAAATCTGCCCACAGCCTTACCTGTCCCTGACTCTGTAATCTCTAACTATCCAAGATCTTGACATATCTCCAGTTCTGACCCTTGTAAACAACCGTATTCTTCTGCCACATCATTGGTAGCCACTCCTTCAGCTGCCTAGTTCCCAGGCTATGGAATGCCATATCTTCTCTTTTTCAGTTGCTCTGTAAGACTTCTGGGTTAGATCTTACATTTTATGTCTAAGTGTCAGCTGTGGCAGATTTATTGGAATTCATTTTTTGGCATGAGACTTAACATGATTTTTTGCAATAGCTTACCAAACTCACTTAATTAACTACCAAACCCATCATGGAGTCATACTGCACAGAACCAGACCCTTTGGTCCAACCATTCCATGCCAACTATAATCTCAAACTAAACTCGCCCCGCCTACCTGCGCTTTACCTATATCCTTGCAAACCTTTCTTATTCATGTACTGATCCAAATGTCTTTTAAACATTGTAACTGTACCTGCATCCATCACTTCCTCTGGAGGTTCATTCTACACATGAACAACTCTCCGTGTAAAACAGTTGCCCCACATGTCATAACGTCATAGAGATGTACAGCATGGAAACAGACCCTTCGGTCCAACCCGTCCATGCCGACCAGATAGCCCAGCTCAATCTAGTCCCACCTGCCAGCATCCGGCCCATATCCCTCCAAACCCTTCTTATTCATATAACCATCCAAATGCCTCCTAAATGTTGCAATTGTACCAACCTCTACCACTTCGTCTGGCAGCTCATTCCGTACACGTACCACCCTCTGCATGAAAACGTTGCCCGGTAGGTTTTATATCTTTCCCCTCTCACCCTAAACCTATGCCCTCTAGTTCTGGACCCTCCAACCCCAGGAGAAAGACTTTGTCTATTTATCCTATCCATGCCCCTCATAATTTTGTAAACCTCTATTCCTATCTACCTGTGACTCCATTTTCAAGGAGCTATGAACCTGCAATCCAAGGTCTCTTTGTTCAGCAACACTCCCGGGGACCTTACCATTAAGTATATAAATTCTGCCAAGATTTGTTTTCCCAAAATGTAGCACCTTGCATTTATCTGAATTAAACTTCATCCGCCACTTCTCAGCCCATGGGCCCATCTGATCAAGATCCTGTTGTAATCTGATTCGCTGTCCACTACACCTCCAATTTTGGTGTCACCTGCAAACTTACCAACTGTACCTCTCATGCTCACATCCAAATCATTTACGTAAATGACAAAAATTACAGGACCAGCACCGATCTTTGTGGCACTCCACTGGTCACAGGCCTCCAGTCTGAAAAACAACCCTCCACCACCACCCTCTTTCTTCTACATTTTAGCTAGTTATTGCTGTATTCCGTGAGATCTAACCTTGCTAATCAGTCTCCCAATGGGAACCTTGTCGAATGCCTTACTGAAGTCCATATAGATGACATCTACTGCTATGCCCTCATCAATCCTCTTTGTTACTTCTTCAAAAAACTGAATCCTTTCAAATCTTTCTCCTTTCACCTTAAAAATATGTTGCCTAGTCTTGAAAGCACCCACTATAAGGAAAAGACACCTGTCATTTCCCTTATCAATACTCTTGATGATGTTAAAAACCGCTATAATGTCACCCCTCCACCTCCTATGTTCCAGTGAAATGGCATCTCTAACACCTGATTCTACTTGTTATGCACCTGTTTTGCAAGGTTTAGCATGTCAGGATGACACTGCGCACCCTGGCCAGACTACACTGTTGGACACTCCATCCATCTCCAGACCAGTAAAAGACAATAGAACTGCATCTTCTGCAGCACTATTGTCTCTTCCACTGTGGCCCTAATTGCAGGATGTGTATCAACTTGGTGAAGGTGTCCCACTGACTGAGTGACCAACACATTACATTCAAAAGGAGGTGCCTTCTGCTGCTCCCTTCACAAAGACACATCAATCATTCAAGTCAATTCATTCAGTCATTACTAAAAGCACTCAGCCACTGAATGAAACACCAACTGGCTAACAGTCATAACATGGCAAGAGAAGACAAGGCAAGGCATGGATGCCACAGGCATGCCAGTAGAACCTAAATGAGTGAGCATTAAGAGGGCAAGTATCCTTGCAGCAGCTTTTCAATGCTAGTTGGTGGTGTGGTCTGGAATGCAGATCTTGAACAAACTCCTCAAAGGTCGATATCCCGTCACTAAGTCACCCTTTGTTTACAGGTAGAGAGTCCTTGACATTGATCCAGCACCCTCAGAGCCAGTTCTCAGAGTGAACAGGATGTCCGACACTCCTGCTTATATCTGTCAGCCAAGGCTCACTGATTACACCAGATTAACAGCCCCAATCAGGGAACTCATATTGTACGAGGTCCACCTGGCTGACCTTGTTACAATCACTATAGGTCTGTCTGCTTACATTCTTGCAGGTTGACTGGAGAAGCACCAGGAGGATTCTCAGGGACTGGCAAATGTTAGACAGCAGCATGGAGGCTTATGATAAAAATCATAAAATCCTTACCCTGTGGTCCTTTGGCCCAACAAGTCTACACTGATCCTCTGAAGAGTAACCCACTCAGGCCCATTCCCCGACCCTATTACTTTACATTTACCCCTGACTAATGCACCTAACCTACACATCCCTGACCACAATAGGCAGTTTAGCATGGTCAATTCATCGAGGCTGCACATCTTTGGAATGTGGAAGGAAATTGGAGCACCCGGAGGAAACCCAAACAAACACGGGGAGAATGTGCACACTCCAGTCACCCGAGGCTGGAATCGAATCCAGGTCCCTGGTGCTGTGAGGCAGCAATGCTAACCACTGAACCACTGTGCTACCCAAATTGTCCACTTTAGATTTATTTATCCTAATTTATTTAATTCCACTGTGGGCATTAATCTTTCCTGTAATCTTTAATTGCTCTTGTAACCATGCTCTGGACCAGTTAAACTTCTGTTTGAAGGTAACTGGCCAAGGCTGGTGATGACAACATTGGGGCATGGTGAGATCATTAGATGTTCTTTGGACATTCTCTAGTTATTGCTGGTTACTTGCCAATTATTAGCATTGGCCTGAATATTGCTGAGGTCTTGTGGACCTGAATAGCTTAATTTGAAGAATGAAACTGAACACTGCAATTGATAATAATCATCTCAATACCTGACCTTATAATGGAGTGCAGGTCTTTGATGAAGCCGTAACCATCCCTCGTTCCCTTTCAGCAGGTAAGGAAGAACTACCTTTTTGACTCTCTGTAGTCCTTGTGCTGTAGGTTGATCCACAGTGCTGTTAGGGATGGAATTACTTGACTTTGATCCAGCAACAGTGAAGGAATGATGATATATCTCCAAGGCAGGATGTGGAATGGCTTAAAGGGGCATTAGCAAATTCGTGGCAAGCTGAACTCGCCAGTGTTTGGCACATTTGAAAATACTGAAGGCAGAATATTAAGGGTTGGATACGTTTTGGCCCCCCCCCCTTTTGGCTCTAAACTGTTTTGGCGCTCATTACTTTGGCGCTGAACTGTTTTGGCGCCAATTCAGAAAAAAAAGTCTTGTTTGGTTAAAGAAGAGAGGATGACTAACGACCCGATGTAATTTTCTCAACTAGCAAGAGTTGTAATGATCCACTGTAGATTCAAATCTCATTTTGTAATCATTTTCTCATTAACAATTGTTAATAGTCATTTACTGCCTTGATGATACTTAAGACCTTCTGTCTTCACATTGGAAAGCTGTAATACAATTTTCTTTCTATTTTCTTGTAGAGCCCATGCCAGAAATGGCTGAAAACATTCTAAGCAAGAGAGACAAACCAAATTTTCACACAATGGTTATCTATATGTATTGGCACCAAAACAGTTCAGCAACAAAGTAATGAGCGCCAAAATAGTTTAGAGCCAAAATGGCGGCGCCAAATAGTCCCATTCCGGAATATTAACAAGGTGAGTTGTACCATAGTAAGGCATTTAACAAGCTGTAATTAGCAACTTGTCACTGGCTTGCGAGAAACCTGCTTCACCACCCAGCAGATGCTCTGGATGCCTGGATAGGCCTCACTGAGCTATCTGCTGATCCTGTCACAGATTTCATCGTAACTTATGTCATTCATGCCCCAAAAAGATTCTGCCCTCTGTCTTTGATGAAGCCTTTATTTACCTGCAACAATATCTTCTTGTGTGGTTTGGTGTCAAATTTTGTTTGGTAGCCCTTCTGTAAAATGCCTTCTGATGCTTTTGTATACTAAAGGTGCTATAGAAATGAAAGTTGCCTTTATTGCTGACTGTACTAGTGGTGCAGAAATGGTGCCTTTTGTTGAATATTCTGACTTATCTGAGCTACCAGAGAACCTTTGTAGTTTTCATTATCTGCCCCAGTGAAAACTACTAATGGAGAATTGTTCATAACACTTGACAGCTAAAACATTAAATAGATTATTGGTGTCAGCATTTTAAAGCTGGGAACATAGCCATGACTGATTGCAACAGTGAACTTGCTTCTCTGGTGTAAACTGTTGCATTAAACAACACCATTTTTAAATAAAAAAAAGGAACTGGGGCTGCTGAAAATCTGAAACACAAACAAATTGCTGGAAAATCTTTTTGAATAGACAGTTTGAAAGGTGACCAACAGAGACATGGGAGGTACTGGCTGCTACTAGCAAGATGGTGACTCATTTCAAAGCTCACCACTGAGAAGGTGTGTTTGGGGGAAGTGATGAGGAGGGAGGATAGTTCAATCCAGAGAGACAGGTAAGTGACTGGAAGGGAGTTTAGTGATAGGGAGAAGTCAGAAATTATCATCAAGGAGAAACAGAGAATGAGAAGTCATCAGTCAAGGAGGAAGAGATCATAAAGGAGGGTGTGACTATACAGTTGTATGGGGGTCAGTTTTGTATTTTTTTCACTCATTTGGGGAATGCGGCCATCGCTGGCTGATCAGCATTCTTTGCCCATCCCTAGTTCCCTTTGAGCAGCTAATGAAGAGCTACCTTTTTGAATCTCTGTAGTCCATGTGCTGTAGGTTGATCCACGGTGCTGTTAGGGAGGGAATTACTGGATTTTGACCCAGCAACAGTGAAAGAATGATAATATATCTCCAAGGCAGGATGTGGAATGGCTTAAAGGGACATTAGCAAATAGTGGTGTTCCCGTACATATGCTGCCCTTGGCTTTCTAGATGGAAGTGGTCATGAGTTGAAAGATACTGTCTAAGGATATTTGATGAATTTCTGCTGTGCATTGTGTAGATAGTACACACAGCTGCTACTGATGGTGGAGGGAGTAGATGTTTGTGGATGTAGTGCCAATCAAGTGGGCTGCTTTTACTTGGATGATGTCAGGCTTCTTGAGTGTTGTTAGAACTGTACTCATTCAGGGAAGAGTGGAGTATTCTATCATGTCCCTGACTTGTGCCTTGTTGATGGTAGATTGATTCTGGGGAATCAAGACGTGAGTTACTCACTACATTATTGTTCTTGTAACCACTGTATTGAAATGGTGAGTTCAGTTGAGTTTCTGGTCAATGGTAATTCTCAGGAGGTTGTTAGTGGACCATTCAACTTTGAATGTCAAGTGGAAGTGATTAGATTATTTCTTATTGGATATAGTTATTTGTGTGGTGTGAATGTTACTTTCCATTTTTCAGGCTGAGCCTAGATATTATCTAGATCTTATTACATTTGAATCTGGACTGCTTCAGTACCTGAGAATTCGTGAATGGTGCTGAAAACTGTGATTATCGGTGAACATCTCCACTCCAGCCTTACGATAGAAGGTCATGATGAAGCAGCTGAAGGTGGTTGGGCTGAGGACACTACTCTGAGGGACTCCTGCAGCAATGTCCTGGAGCTGAGATGACTGACCTCCAACAACCACAACCTTCTTCCTTTGTGCCAGGTATGACTCCAACCAGCGGAGTGATTTCCCTTGATTCCCATTGTTATAGTATTGCCAGTGCTCCTTGATCCCACACTCTGTTAAATGCAGCATTGATATCAAGAGCTCTGGAATTCAGCTGTTTTTTTTTCTTTTCTTTTTTCAGTGACAAACACTGCCCTTCTGATCTCCTAGTTTTTTTTAAATTTCTTTTCTTGTTTTTTTTTCTTTTTTTTGGTGTGTGTGCGCAGGTGTGAGACACAGTGAAAGACACAAAGTGCACAAATCTTTATTCAATTTCCCTTCTCCAAGGACACCCGGGCTCTAACGTAACCGCGGAAGAGGGGCAGGCAGTCGGCCTTAACGACCCCCTCCCCGGCCCGCTGCCTGGACCTGTTGATGGCCAGTTTGGCCAGGCCCAGGAGCAGACCCATGAGGAGGTCTTCAGACCTGCCCTCCTTCCTCCGTACTGGGTGCCCAAAGATCAGGAGTGTGGGACTGAAGTGCAGCCAAAAACAGAGGAGAAGGTTTTTAAGGAATTCAGCTGTTTTTAATTGAGAGGGATGAATAATTAGGATAAATGGGAGTGATCGGGGAGTGGAGTAAATTAATTGGGCAAGGATCTACTGGGATCTACCATTGGCTCTTAGCTCCACATGCAAGTATATAATTTTAATCAACCTGTTCATGAATATTATTACATACTTCTGTCGAGGGTTGGGTCCTGAACTCAGGCCTCTTGGTTCAGAAGTAGGAACACTACCACTATGCCACAAATACTCTCAGTTTATGTTTTTCAACCTGAGTTAAGGACCATATTTCCCTGAGTGCAGCCAACACGGACAGTCTGATTCTTTATACCCAGGAAGCTCGGTTATATTTGTGCTCATATTTCTTATTGGCTGGCACGTCCTGTTTCAATTTTTTTGCACATGATTGCTTGGAAAGTGCTGTTTTATAACACTGTCTTCCATTGCTGGATAAATCCTTAATTAAGCACATCAGCATTTGGTTGTATCTTAGGAACGCTAGTGGGAAAGGTAGCTTCGAAGAATCTATTTCATGTTAAAGATTACCAGCGATAGCTTTTTCAGAATCTGTATGTTACTGCCTCATGGAAATTGTACAAAACAAAACAATCTAGAAACTCCATGACTGATTAGGCTGGGAACATAAAACATAATTGTATGGAATTTGAGATTCTGAAACATTAAATTTATTTGTGTTATCATAAGTCTGGATGAGTAACTGCATGACACTTTCACTACAGATACCAAATTAAAAAGAAACCGACCAATTGGATTGTTGAGATGATGTAAGTTTACGTAAACTGAAAGAATTACCAACAGAATGCAGGACAGCATGTACAGTTGAGATATAAGATAACACCAGTATATGTGGAAATTGAAAAGACCTGGGACTGATCAATCTGGTACTTTACTCAACATCTCTCCCGCAGCTTCCACACTACTGTTCCATCTCTTCCAATAAATTTAAAAGCAAAAGATTCAGAGTCTGGAACTCTCACTGTTGTCACAGAGAGTATTGCTCTAAGCTATTCCTTCTCAGATTCCAGCAGTATAATCTGAGATCTCTGCAACTGAATGGATGCACAGATTTAAACATGATGACTATCTTCAGGCTTTCTGTTTCGCACTTGTTCATTAGGAAAGAAGATATTCTGGAGAAAACTGCATTCTCCAGAAGTGAAATATGATCTTTATAATCCAGGTTAATAATTTAGTGTTAATTTTGTTGAGTTTTATGAGCTTTTGTCTTGTGGGCTCATGACCAAGGAGAACATGGTAGAGATTGCCTCAGCTATGCAGCCAACAGAAAGAAAACACTTTGTCTCATTATGTTCAATTCATAAAGCATCCCAGAGGTGATGTGTATTTTCCCTATAATTCCTGATTCAGAATCCACTTCTAAAGGCCCACGCACCTGGTTCTTTTTTGATCTTGTATTTTGCGTTTGTTGGTTTATCACATTAGAACATTGCTACCTTGATCGATTGTAAAAGCTTACATTTTTGCAATAGTAGATACATTCCAAAAAGAATTAATTCTGGTTTGTTTTCATACATAAGAAAATGAATGCTTTCATTTTTTAAAATTGTGGTCCTTGATGCTTCATGATCTGAGTTTATGCAGCTCAGGAAGATCCCAAGTTTTCTCTCCTTCCATGAAACCATTCTTTTTGCACAATCTCAATTCTTTCTTTCACCTGCTTGCATTTGCTCATTTACTTGAAAACTGTTTACCCTGTCATTGTCATTTTCAGAATAGATGAGGTATATAAGATAATGCAGGGCTTAGAGTGAATAACTGGACTATTAATTCAGAGACCAACATAATTGTCCTGGGGGCCCAGATTCAAAACTTGCCAAGGTAAATGATAGAATTTGAATTCAAAAAAACAAAATCTGTAATTAACTTCTAACAATGACCATGAAATCATTATCAATTGTTGGAAAAACTCATTGGTTTCTCTAATTTTCATGGAGGAAGGTAGCCACTGTCCTATCAGATCTGACCCACATGTGACTCCAGAACCGCAGCAATGTGGTTCACTCTTAACTATTTGCTGGGGCAATTAAGGATGGACAATAAACACTGGTCTAACAGCAATGCCAACATCCTATGAATTAATAAAAAACTATTCTTGATTGATGGTTATATTGGAAGTGTTCCTCAGTATCATAGACTGTGTAGATTGAAGGGTTAAAGTTGTACAAGGTCAAAAGCAAACCAATTTGTTGTTACAAAGACTTACTACTTATTATAACACAAAAAAAAATGACAAAGGTCATTCTTTTATAGTACCTTCAAACAACTGTAGCCCATCTTATTTTGCAGTGGCTTTTTTTTTCAGAAATCAATTCTCCACTCCCCCCCACCCCTCCCCCGCCAATTTAATGCAATTCCATCAGATGTTACTTGCAGCAGAAAATTGTGTACAGTCTCCTGAAGGAGAGTGATTTTGGGTTCCTGGGAGAGTAAATGCCTGTGTCCTGGCTACACATAAATAGGAAACAGGATCCAAGTTTGACTTTAAATCAGAAATCATGGGTGGCGGGGGCAGGAGGAGACCTGATTAAATTTACAATTTCGACATTGGTGACTCTGTCATTGGCCAGTTCCAACTAAAATCAGTTGGCCAGCTCTCAAAGCTCAAGGGTCAATCAGAAACGCTGCAACCTCAGTGAAATGTAAGTAACCAAGACAGTAGCTCATAAGATGGTGCCCTGTTAAACGTTTGTTTTGAATTGAAGAGATTTAAAAGCAGTCAGGCCAGAGTTTGGAGAGGCTCAGGAGAAGGGGCAATCCCTCTATATGTTGATCTTTGTCTCCATGTCTACCCAAGTAGGTAGAAGGATATTTAGGCTTGCTTTGAGCACTGACACCCTGACCTGTCACTGGGTCACAACTCCAGGAAGTTGATCAGCCTCCTGTTGTATCAGAAATCTGAGGGTAACAAGAAAATCTGAGTCAGCTTCCTTAGTTTAACCATTAACAAAGTTCTTGATGAGGTAAATTGACTCCCAGCAATGTTCACTGGTCTCAAAGCCACATCCTCCTAAACTATTGGTAGCCGGAATACATTCTTGAAGATAACATAGTGGCAGAAGCCAGTATTTCCAAGTTTCTGGTAGTCATGCCAGAAAACAGGGCACTGATGTGCTTGATTACTTGCTTGTAACTGGATGTCAAGGGAACGGAATCTTTCTGTCAGGTTAGTGATGGAAGCATGAAAGGTGACCTGGCTGCAGTCTCTGACATCCTGCACCTTGCAAAAGCTGGTATTGCGGCTGAAGGTTAATGTCCTTTCACCCTGCTTCACTCTGTTCATGAGGACAGAGATGTAAGTGCCCCTCTTGGTGTAAGGAACCTTGATATAGAGCAAACACAGATTTGTCTCTACTGTCAATGACAACTACAGCTTGGAAGGAGACTGGTGCTTAAGATTTTCACAGACACAGGCAATGCTGTCCATGGTATTGTCCAAAACTCAACTTGTGGTCACAACAAGTGACATACCTAAATGGTGGTCTCCTTGTGTGACAAAGATGTTTCATATTCTGCAATAGAATTGAGGTACAGCCATTTCCGCTATAATGTGATAGTTCTGGTCTTGTGTAATCCTGAGTTATAAGAAAATTGCCATAATAGCAGCACCATTTAAACTAATGGGGCCAAATCATGGTAAAACCAATACGGGCTCTAAAACTTTGTGCTTTAGAAACAGTGTCTCCAATTTGTCAATTGTGTTATAGCGAATTCGAGTTAACGAAACAAGCATTATAGCAGAATCAACTGTATAAGAAGTTTATCTAGAAGATTCACAGTTTTGGATCATTGGAATCTCTTCTCGGGTAAAAGTGGCCTGTATAAGAAGGACAGATTGCACCTGAATTGGAAGGGAACCAATACACTGGCAGGGAGGTTTGCTCGAGCTGTTCAGGAGGTTTTAAACTATAAAGGGAAGTTGGATCCAGGGAGATATTGAGGAAAGCAATCAGTCTGAGACTGGTACAGTGGGAAAAGGGGCAAGTCAAACAGCCAGGGCAGGCAGGAGCAAAGCAGAGAATGAGGTAAATTAAGTTGCATTTCTTTCAATGCAAGAAGCCTAACAGGTAAGGCAGATGAACTCAGGATGTGGTTGGGAACATGGGACTGGGATATCATAACAATTAGAGACATGACTCAAGGAAGGACAAAACTGGCAGCTTAATGTTCCAGGGTATAGTTGCTATAGGTAGGATACAAAAAGGGCAAGAGAGGAGAGGGAGTGGCATTTTTGATAAGGGATAACATTTCAGCTGAATTTGGGGAGGGTATTCCTGGAAATACATCAAGAGACATTATTTGGGTGGAACTGAGAAATAAGGAAGGAATGATCACCTTATTGGGATTGTACCATAGACCTTCCCCAGTAGTCACAGGAAAATTGAGAAACAAATTTGGAAGGAGATCTCAGTTATCTGTAAGAATAATAGGGTGATTATGGTAGGGGGCTTGACACTCTCCACTAGTTCTACCTCTGTGCTGTTAATGTGTAGGTGGCATGAAATGGATGGATATATGAATAAGAAGGTTTCAGAGGAATATCGGTCAAATGCTGGCAAATGGGATGAGATTAATTTAGGATATCTGGTTGGCATGGAGGAGTTGGACCGAAGGGTCTGTTTCCATGCTGAACAACTATTGCCTTTGGGAATTACTTCTTCGGTAATCACCTCCTCATTTCTCTTCATCCGTCCTCTTCCTGTCTGCTTGTCTGTTGTTCCTTATCCCACCAGATTCTCTGCAATTTCTGCAGTGAAATTATTCACTTAACTAATTTTCTTTAGGGAAGGAATTCTGCCAACCTTACATGGCCTGGCCTACATGTGACTCCAGACCCACAGCCATATGGTTAACTCTTAACTGCCCTCTGGGCAATTAGGGATGGACAGTAAGTGGAGACTGATACCCATGCCCCATGAAGATGTTAAAGAAAACAGCATTAGCACGATCTGTAACTTAAAAACCTTAAATTATGGCCCTGGAGTTACATGCAGACCAAACCAGGTAACGATAGCAGATTTCTTTCCAAGTACTGAGTCAAATGGGTTTTTATGACATTGATTACAGAGGCATCATTAGCCTAGTTTTTTTCAGAGTTTCATTGAATTCAAATTTCGCCATCTACCTTGATAGGATTCACATGACCTCATAATATTCACCTGGGGTTTTGTATTACTAGAACAGTGACATTACCATTAAGCTACTGCCTTATCTGATAGTGCACAAGTGCTCAGGTCAGAGGCATGGAATTATGCAGTGAATAACATACCACCTGTCTCCCCAAAGCCAATCCAACATCTACAAGGCAAAACTCAGGGGTGTGATGGTAATTCTGCACTTTCCTGAATAAGTGCTGCTCTAACTACATTCAAGAAGGTTGATACCATCTGGAGAAAGTAGCCTTGACTGGCACCACATCCACCAGCTTCAACATTCACCTTTTTCACCACGGATGCATAGTTGCAGCAGTGTATATCGTGACAAGATGCACTGTAGGAACTCACGTTCCATCAACAGTACCTTCCAACCCTATGACCATATCGAAGGAAAAGAGCAGCAGATAGTTGGAACACCCATCACCTGCAAGTTTCATTGCAAGCCACTCGCCATCCTATCTTTGAAATATATCACTGTTCCTTCGGTATTCTGGAATTCTGGAATCACTTCCTAATAGCATCGGGTATGTAGTCATATGTCAAGGACTGCAGTAGTTCATGATTCCCTCCAACAACTTGCCCACTATTGACACCAAGCTCAATGGTCTATAGTTCCCTGGCGTGTCCTTACCACATTTCGTAAATAATGTAACCACGATAGCCAACCTCCAGTCTTCCGGCACCTCACCTGTGACAATCAGATGATACAAATATCTCAGCAAGGGGCCCAGCAATCACTTCCCTAGCTTCCCACAGAGTTCTAGGGTACACCTGATCAGGTCCTGGGGATTTATCTACCTTTATGCATTTCAAGACATCCAGCACTTCCTCCTCTGCAACATGGACATTTTTCAAGATGTCACCATCTATTTCCCCACATTCTATATCTTCCATATCCTTCTCCACAGTAAACGCTGATGCAAAACATCTGTTTAGTATCTCCCCCATCTCCTGCGGCTCCACACAAAGGCTACCTTGCTGATCTTTGAGGGGCCCAACTATCCCTAGTTACCCTTCTGTCCTTAATGTATTTGGAAAAACCCTTTGGATTCTCCTTAATCCTATTTGCCAATGCTATCTCATGGCCATTTTTTGTCCTCCTGATTTCCCTCTTAAGTATACTCCTATTGCCTTTATACTCTTTTAAGGATTCACTTGATTTCTCCAATCTCTACCTGATATCTGCTTCCTTCTTTTTCTGAACCAAACTCTCAATTTCTCTAGACATCCAGCATTCCCTACACTTACCAGCCTTGTCTTTCACCCTAACAGGAATATATTTTCTCTGGACTCTTGTTATCTCATTTCTGAAGGCTTCCCATTTTCCAGCCATCCCTTTACTGTGATCATCTGCTCCCGATCAGCATTTGAAAGTTCTTGCCTAATACCATCAAAATTGGTCTTCCTCCAATTTAGAACTTCAACTTTCCATCACTATTTTGAAACCAATAAAATTATGGTCGCTGGCCCCAAAGTGCTCCCCCACTGAAACCTCAGTCACCTGCCCTGCCTTATTTCCCAAGAGTAAGTCAAGTTTTGCACCTTCTCCAGTAGGTACATCCACATACTGAATCAGAAAATTTTCTTGTACACACTTAACAAATTCCTCTTCATCTAAATTCTTAACACTGTGGCAGTCCCAGTCCAAGTTTGGAATGTTAGAATCCCCTACCATAACCACCCTATTATTCTTACAGATAACAGAACTCTCCTTACAAACTTGTTTCTCAATTTCCCTCTGACTATTAGGGGGGTCTGTAATACAATCCCAATAAGGTGATCATCCCTTTCTTATTTCTCAATTCCACCCAAATAACTTTCCTGGATGTATTTCTGGGAATATCTTCCCAAAGTACAGCTGTTATGCTATCCCTTATCAAAACTGCTACTCCCCCTCCTCTCTTGCCTCCCTTTCTAATCTTCCTATAACATTTGTATCCTGGAACATTAAGCTGCCAGTCTTGTCCATCCCTGAACCATGTTTCTGTAATTGCTATGATAAATGGAAATTAAATCTCTATGATAGCTTATTCAAGTGGTGTTTCACTTAACAGCTGTTGGTGACACAAGCATATTTGGGGTACAATTCCCCAAATATGAGGAAAGAACTGCTGATTGCACCGGACTTCAACTGAAAGATAGTTTCACACAATTATGGGGAGAACATGAAGGGACAGGTCCTCAATGAACTCAATCCAAGACATTTATATTTACCTGTGGATTGTTTCAGCACATCAAACTTTAGACATGCGTATGAAAGAAAAGTATATTTCTAGAACAAGACCTCCACCAGCAGATGGTGATAGTGATGGAGGGCACTGAGCTAGGGAGCTGAGCAACTCCCTGGTACCTCCACCATCAAATGTCATCAGTGAGGGAACACAACTGGAGCAGTCAATTGGATTATTGCTGGAAAGAGGAGATTTTCTTTCCTTTTTTACTTGATCTGTTTTTCTAATCAACCTATTTGGCAATGTTATTACACGCCTCTGGAGAAAAGGTTGGTTCAAGGAATGACTTTCAATAGATAGCAGCGAAGTAGCTGCTGTTTCAGTACAAAACCATGAGCCGGAAACAGGACATTAATGAATGATTTAGCACCAGGTTCCCCACACAAAAGGATATTTATGGCGGAGAGAGCAACGTAGCTCACACCGTCATTCCATATACATGTAGTGATGATATTTCCTCATTAATTTTTAATTTGCATTCCTGTTTGCAATGGCCTTGTGCCAGTGGAATAAAGCATCTCTGCTTCATGATCTTTGGGCCATCCATATGTTAAACTTCATGTTGTATTACAAATTCCAAATGAAGTGCAAGCCGATGTGGAAGCTCCTAAAGCTCACATGTTGTTCTTAAATTCAAATTTCCAGTTTTGAGATTCCTTTTGGTGAAGGATTTTATAGAATTATAAAATGCTTACGATATGAGCCATTTGGCTCTTCATACTTGTGTCAGCTCTCTGCAAAAGTAGCCCAGCTAGTCACACTCACCCACCCTTTTCTCAGAGCCCCTGTTCAGACAATCACCCAATACTCTTTGGGAGAGCCATGATTAATCCTATCTCTAACGTACCGTAAAACAGCGCATTCCAGATCCTAACCACTCACTGCACAAAAACCTCGACTTTGCATGCGCCTATGGTTTTTGTTTTGCCAATCACCTTATATCAGTGCCCTTTTGTTCTCAATCCTTCTTTCAAATGAAACAATTTCCCCTTTCTACCCTGTCCAGAACCATCATGATTTTGAACAAATGTCCGAAAAAGACAGATAGACATTAGTTACGTCACTAAAACAGTTATTTTAGTGTCTAATAATTGCAATCAGCCTTCAAAAATATAATTTATTTTGTAAACATTTAAATAAATTATTCTTTTGATTATATATTTACAGTTTCAATAGAGTAATTACAAGCTAGTATGTTTGAGATTAATACTGAAATGTCAAAATACAACTCAGTAACATGGTTTTTTTGAATCCATACAATGCAGCAGTGCTGTGTATGGCACATTCTTTATAGTAATAAATGTCTCTGTTTATGTAATAAATAAAATAATCTATCCTCTTTACCTGTCCTTTGTTTTTGAATTTGGGACCTATCCATGTTCCTTTCTGCAAGTTAAATGTAATTACACATATTAAAAGGGACAGGAAGGTGTTGTTGCGCTCAACCAATCCATACCAAAGTTCATGGTCAACTTCTTCCATCATTCTTCAACTAAATCTACCACCCTAATCCTTTTTTCCCTTTTCCCAAATGTGCTTGTCTAATGTCCCCTTTAAATGCATTGATGGTGTTCCCTTCCTGTAGTATATGCTCCATAATCTTATTATATTCAGGATGAAAGAGTTGTTGTGGCATGATGAGAAGGATCCGAAAATTTATCCCATTCCACCCTGCAAAATCCCCTTTCCACATTCTCCAGTATGAGGGTAGATATGAATCACAATTCAGAATCCATGTGCTCCTTGAACAGAAAGCTTATTTGGGGATTCTCCTGAATTTTCATTGTGGTAAGTTACACAGCAGCCTGAAGCTGTGTTATTTCCCAATGTTCGTACATACAGGATACTGAATGAAGGGGTGGCTTGGGAAAGTTAGGTAATTCTCTCCATGATTTGGACAGGGAGTGAAATTCCAAGGACAAGTTACCCTGGCCTGAAACAGGCCAGAGAGATAAAAGCTTTATTGACATTTGCCTGAGAGACAAATGCTTATCTGCTATTTTAGCATGCGGTAGTTTGTCAGCATGCGATAGTGTGTCGCACATAGACTGTCAAGGGGAAGGGGAGAAGATAATAAATGGTACAGAAAAGTTTACAGTACACTCAAGAGATTCAGGAAAGTTCACACATGATAAAATGCTACTTGAGGTTTGCACGAATTTATTATACTTCTGAAATCTGCTCTTGTTTTTGCAAACTGCAATTGAACAGCCCTGTTTATGAATGCGTTAGAAAGTGTTCCTGATTTTCTGCTGTTGACAAAATGCTGGTGGTAACAGAGTAGTGTTTTTGTTCTTTTTTTGCTGTTGTGGTTTGCATACCAAATAGATGTAAATTATCAAGATTTACTATTCATAAATCAGGAACTGATAGACAATGGGCTGAATAGTCTTCTCTACTATTTTAGTCTATGATATATAAAATAGATTAGATTCCCTACAGTATGGAAACAGGCCATTTGGCCCAACAAGTCCACATCGACCCTCTAAAGAGTAACTCAACCAGACCCATTCCCTTACCCTATATCTACCCCTGACTAATGCAACTAACACCATGGGCAATTTAGTGTAGCCAATTCACCTGATCTGCACATGTTTAGATTGTGAGACGAAACTGGAGCACCTGGAGAAAACCCATACAGACACAGGGAGAATGTGCAAACTCCTTCGCAGACAGTCATCCAAGGCTAGAATTGAACCCAGGTCCCTGGTACTGTGAGACAGCAGTGCTGACTACTGAGCCACTGTACCACCCATTGAATATAAAGGGATATTTGTGAGTATTGATGCATATCTGTTTACTCTTCTTTCCTCTTCTTCTGGATGCATTGAGTCCTTTTGGGATGCCTTAGGCTCCAGTCACCCCATCCTTATCTGAGGTGATCATTCTTCTCTGGATATAAAGCCTTGTTGGCAGGTGACTTGATCCTGGTAATATTAAAATTTTAAAAAGAGCTCTAATGTCCATACCTAATATTCATGACTGCACTATCATGACAGAGGTTTCTGGATATGTGGAAACTGTCCAATTCCTGTCTATCTATGCTAAAACCAATTGTAGAATTCCCAACATTACAGTAGTTGGGAAGCACATGGCTAAGTTTGCAGTTGATTTGTGGGAACCTTGAACCCCATTGCTTCACTGACATGCCTTACAAATGCAAAGAAAGGATGAACTAGCAGCAGGAAGGATGTGTTCATTACAGAGTTGCTAGCTGCAAGCTTAGGCCTTTCATTTTCAGTTGAATCTCAATCTTCCCAAGAGAGACTGGGATAAAATTGTATAAAATCACAGAGGGACAGGTGTGAGGGACCTTTTATTCTTGCACTAAATGGAACTTAGGAATAATTTTACACTTGACTACACTAATGCGTTACATATTGGTTAAACTAAACCCTCTTCCTCTCAGCTTCTCTGTCTGTATTAAAAAACAAAACTGAACCTCATCACCATGCTCAAGAGTTACTAAACCAGTCTCATGAGAAATTTGTGCAGGTAGAGTGGCTGTTAATTTTTAGACTGCAAACATCCGAAGGCTTGGGGAACTCCCCATACTTCATGGAAATCAGGTTTTATAGCTGAGACTTTAATTTATCTTTTAGATGAGACATTAAGCTAAGACACAGTCTGCAGACTCAAATTGTTGTGTAGTGAAAGGGGTGCATGTGGTCTTAACTTACCATGTGTAAATTTGAAATCTCTGATAATGCAGTTGTACCTTGGTACCACACTAGAATGTCAGCTTGCCTTATGCACTTACTCGAGTCTCTGAAATGGGATTTGAACCATTGAATTTCTGATTCAGACAAGAACACTACCAGCTGATTCAGGGTATAATACTGAGCAATACCAAAGAGATCAGCTGGTGTTTCAAAAGTTTAAGCATCGATGGAAAGATGACTCAAGGGCCATGGGCATTGACTTGAAGAGATTATCTACTTGTGAATTTCTGGAGCTATGTTAATAAATAAAGAACACAAAAGGCTAAGTTGTATTGTATAAATCTCTGGTTTTCTCCATTCACTTTACAATCGATCACTTTTGTCTCTGGATATATTTTCAGGTAAGAAAATAATAGATTGTATTTGTAACATTTAGATAACTGCAATTAATCTTGAATTCATTTAAAGCAACTCCAAAACCACTAATATTGTACTGATTGGCTCCCAGCTTGTCTTAAGACGACCAACACCCTGCTGGCAAGACTTGAGATGTGGACAGCTGAAATGCGTTTCGTGGTGGACACGGTGGTTATGTAAAAGGCAAAAGTGAGGACTACAGATGTTGGAAATCAGAGTCTAGATTAGAGTGGTGCTGGAAATGCACAGCAGGTCAGGTAGCATCCGAGGAGCAGGAAAATCGACGTTTCGGGCAAAAGCTGATTCCTGATGAAGGGTTTTTGCCCGAAAGATTAATTTTTCTGCTCCTTGGATGCTGCCTGACCTGCTGTGCTTTTCCAGCACCACTCTAATCTTGGTGGTGGCTATCTAACCCTTGCCTATATAAACTTATTTACTTTCAATGAGACTTAAAAATTTCCCTAGATTTTCTTCATTGTTAAAGTTCCATTTAATAAAAGGCATCAATGACTTTAAAATGTTCTATTGAAAGGTTGAGCTAGGGGCTGAAACTGTGTCTCCCAACTGAACGGAGGGAGCCCCACACTGTCGAAGATAGGGTCTTTCAGATGGGTTGGTAAACTGAGACTTGGCCTGCCTACTTTGGGTGCTTGCAAAAGATCCTTGAGCATCATTTTCAAGAAGACCAGCGAAGTTAGCTCTGGTACCTTGGCCTATACATATACATCCCTCAAGCAACATCAAACAAAAAATAGTTGATCTAGCTATTAGTGCCTTCTTGTTTGTGGGTGCAAACTGGGTGCTGAGTTCTCTAATCAAAGCAATTAATGCATTTCAAAAGTACTTCTTTGGTTATAAAGTGCTTTGAGAGATCTGTTATTCATATAAAGCACTACAAAAATGGAAGTTTACAAAGCACTCCACAAAGCAATACCTGTAAAGTGCTATATAAATGCAAGTTTTCTTTCACCTTGCTGTTGTAGTGAATAGGTCACCATGGGTGGCACGGTGGCACAGTGGTTAGCACTGCTGCCTCACAGCGCCAGAGACCCGGGTTCATTTCCCGCCTCAGGCGACTGACTGTGTGGAGTTTGCACATTCTCCCCGTGTCTGCGTGGGTTTCCTCCGGGTGCTCCGGTTTCCCCCCACAGTCCAAAGATGTGCTGGTTAGGTGAATTGGTCATGCTAAATTGGCCCATAGTGTTAGGTAAGGGGTAAATGTAGGGGTATGAGTGGGTTGCGCTTCGGCGGGTCGGTGTGGACTTGTTGGGCCGAAGGGCCTGTTTCCACACTGTAATGTAATCTAATCTTACAATTCTGATCACTTGTAACTGTGATTGATCTTGAAATAACTAAAGCAAATTAGTCTTGCAAGATATCCTTTCCATCCAGTCAAAATGCTCTAAGCTGAAACCATAATTATGTAAACACAAACACAGCATCTATATTAATAACAAGAGTAATGTTGTTCACAGAAAACTTTATGAATTCAAATCCCAACAATATTAAATTTGGAAAATGTTTTTCTGACCCTTAGTTTTCTAGGTTTGTTTGATACAAGCTGGACCATCTATCCTGTGACCAGGATATAGCAGGATTAACATAAAATAAAATAAAAATAAGAAAAAGATGTTTCTGCAATGTAATAAGGTGAGATATTCAGCCCATGGGTATATAGACAGAAGAAGATATGCATTAAAGATGTAAATCAAAACACAAAAATGTTTCCATGAAGTAATTGAAGCATTTCTTATATTCAACAGATTTCATTCAACAATTCATTTAAAGAACAAAGAACAAAGAAAATTTACAGCCCAGGAACAGACCCTTCGGCCCTCCAAGCCTGAGCCAATTCAAATACACTGTCTAAACCTATCGCCCAATTCCTAAGCATCTGTATCCCCCTGCTTCTCACCTACTCATGCATCTGTCCAGATGCACCTTAAATGAATTAACTGTGCCTGCCTCTACTACCTCTGCTGGCAACGCTTTCCAGGCATCTACCACTCTCTGTGTAAAATACTTGCGCGTATATCCCCCTTAAACTTTTCACATCTCACCTTGAACGTGTAACCTCTCGTTATTGAATCCCTCACCCTGGGACAAAGCTTATCTCTATCTACCCTGTCTATACCCTTCATGATTTTCTAGACCTCAATCAGGTCCCCCCTCAATCTCCTTTTTTCTAATGAAAACAATCCTAACCTACTCAACCTCTCTTCATAGCTATCACCTTCCACACCAGGCAATATCCTCGTAAACTTTCTCTGCATCCTCTCCAAAGCGTCCACATCCTTTCAGTAATGTGGTGATCAGAACTGTACACAGTATTCCAAATGCAGCTGAACCAAAGTCTTGTACAATCTTAACATGACCTGCCAGCTCTTATACTCAATACCCCGTCCGATGAAGGGAAGCATACCATATGCCTTCTTGACCACTCTATCCACCCGTGCAGCCACCTTCAGAGTACAATGGACCTGAACTCCCAGATCTCGCTGCTCATCAACTATTCCTAAGGCCCTTCTGTTTACAGTAAAGTTCGTGCATCACCTCACATTTGCCCGGATTGAACTCCATCTGCCACTTCTCCGCCCAACTCTCCAGTCTATCTATATTCTCCTGGATTCTTTGATAGTCCCCCTATGCTTTCTGCTACTCCACTAATCTTTGTGTCATCTGCAAACTTACTGATCAGACCAACAATGCCCACTTTCAGACTATTGATGTATATTATAAACAACAGTGGCCCCAACACTGACCCCTGGAGAACACCACTGGCCATTTTTCTCCATTTCGAGAAACTCCCTTCAACTACTACTCTCTGTCTCCTGTTGCTCAACCAGTTCTTTATCCACCTAGCTCGAACACCCTGCACACCATGTGACTTCACTTTCTCCGTTAGTTTACCATGGGGAACCTTATCAAATGCCTTACTAAAGTCCATGTATATGACACCTACAGCCCTTTCTTCATCTATCAACTTGGTCACTTCCTCAAAGAACTCTATTAAGTAGGTAAGGCATGATCTCTATTAAGTAGGTAAGGCACAAAACCATGTTGCCTATCATTGATGAGTCCACTCTTTTCCAAATATAAATAGATTTTATCCCTGAGTACCTTCTCCAGCAACTTTCCCACCACTAATGTCAGGCTCACTGGTCTGTAGTTCCCTGGAATATCCCTACTACCCTTCTTGTACAGAGGGGCAACACAAGCAACCCTCCAGTCCTCTGGCAAGTCACCTGTATTTAAGGATGCTACAAAGATCTCTATTAGGGTTCCAGGTATTTCCTCTCTCGCCTCCCTCATCAACCTGGGATAGATCTGGTCCTGGGGATTTGACCACCTTAATATTCTTTAGCCAACCCAACACATCTTCCCTCCTTATGTCAATGCAATCCAGAGTAAACAAACTTCTATCTCTAATCTCAGCATTCATCCCTCCCGTTCCTCAGTGAACACTGATGCAAAGTAATCATTGAGAATCTCACCCATTTTCTCAGGTTCGACACACAACCTTCCTTCCTTATCCTTTAATGGACCAACTCTTTCTCTGGTTACCCTCTTGCTCCTTTTATAAGAATAAAAGGCCTTGGGAATCTCCTTAATTTTGCAAACTAAAGTTATTTCATGACCCCCTTTCGCCTGCTTGATTCCTCATTTAAGATTGGTCCTACAGATAGAGGACGGGAAAAACTTCTGGCTGTAAGAGCTGCTCCTTTTTTGAGGTATTTTAGGTGTTGGAGGTGATTTCCTTGAATTCCAGGAGCAGCAATTACTGTTTTATATGCTGTTGCATTGTTTTGGATCTTCGGAAAAAAACTCAAAACAACAGCACTTTTAATAGGGAGCAGAACAGACAATGGAAGCATGAGGTGAGGTCAGTGCAGAAGAGAGAGTGAGAGAGAGAGAGAGAGAGAGAGATCAAGAAACCCACATTGCTAGCTGACAGAGTTAGCAGTTACTGCCTTTGCTGTTGAATTCATGTATCGCTGGATATCGGAGTGTGTCTGGGAAAATTAAAAACAACAGTGAAATTCACAACTGATCTTGGAGGAAGCTGTTGGGAGAGGTCACAGCACAGACACAGATAAGTGAATGTTTTAAGCGTGGTCTTAAAATAAGTCTGCAGTAGTGAGTCGAATGGGTTCTTTCTTGATTATATGTTTTATTGAGCTATGTCTCTTGATTAAACTTAAAATATACGCCATAAGTATTAATTTAACCTGGAGCAGTGTTTTGTAGAGGAATAAAACAGTGCTATTTTCTGGGTCTGTAGATTGAAAGAAGCAAAAATAGCCTTTAGTAGAGTGATATGCTCTTCTTGTCAGATGTGGGAGTTTAGGGAGAGTTTACGGGTTACTGAGGATTATATCTGCAATAAATGCTGTTGGTTGCGAATCTTATCAGATCAAATGGGTTGGTTGGAGAGGCATTTAGAGGCAATGAGGAATTTACAAGAGCAAGGGTGTGTGATGGATGGCAGTTATAGGAAACAGGGAAAGTCTCAGATACAGTCACCGAGATGGGTTAACTCCAGGAAAGGTAAGAGAGATAGGCAGGTGGTGTCGGAATCTTCTGTGGCCATCCCCATTTCAAACAAGTTGTGGAAAATGTAGGGGGTGATGGATTCTTAGGGGAACGTAGCACAAACAGCCAAGTTTTGGGTATTGCGACTGGTTCTGATGTAATGAGAGTTACGTCGGGTTCCAAGCAATCGATTGTCTTAGGGGACACTCTAGTCCGAGGTATAGACAGATGTTTCTGTGGCCAGCAGTGAAAAATTAGAATGGTGTGTTGGTTCCCTGGTAGCAGGATCAAGAGGGTGTCTCAGAGAGGGTGCAGAATGTTCTCAAGAGGGGAGGGACCAGCAGGACGTCATTGTACACATTGGAACCAATGACATTTGAATGGAAAAGGATGAGATTCTGAAGGGTGATTACAGAGAGTTGGGCAGGAATTTAAAAAGGAGGTCCTCGAGAGTAGTAATATCTGGATTACTCCTGGTGCTGTGAGCTAGTGAGAGCAGGAATAGGAGGAGAGAATGCATGGCTGGGGAGCTGGTGTATGGGAGAAGGATTCACATTTTTGGATCATCGGAAGCTGTTTTGGGGTAGGTGTGACCTGTACAAGAAAGACAGATTGCACCTAAATTGGAAGAGGACTAATATGATGGCAGGGAGATTTGCTGGAGCTGCTTGGGAGGATTTAAATTAGTAAGGTGGGACCCAGGGAGATTTCAATCTGAGACTGGTACAGTTGAGAATAAAGGTGAGTAAAAGAGTTAGGGCAGGCAGGGACAAAGCTGAGAACAAGGTAGGATTGATAAATTAAACTGCATTTATTTCAATGCAAGATGCCTAACAGGGAAGGCAGATGAACTCAGGGCATGATTAGGAACATGGGACTGGGATATCATAGCAATTACAGAAACATGGCTCAGGGATGGACAGGACTGGCAGCTTAATTTTCCCAGACACACTCCGATATCCAGCGATACATGAATTCAACAGCAAAGGCAGTTCCAATGCTACAGGAAGGATAGAAAGGGAGGCAAGAGAGGAAGGGGAGTAGCGTTTTTGATAAGGGATAGCATGACAGCTGTACTGAGGGAGGATATTCTCGGAAATGCATCCAGGGAAGTTATTTGGGTGGAACTGAGAAATAAGAAAGGGATGATCACCTTATTGGGATTGTATTATAGACCCCCTAATAGTCAGAGGGAAGTTGAGAAACAAATTTGTAAGGTGTTCTCAGTTATCTACAAGAATAATAGAGTAGTTGTGGTAGGGGATTTTAACTTTCCAAACATAGACTGAAACTGCCATAGTGTTAAGGGTTTAGATAGAGAAGAATTTGTTAAGAAAATTTTCTGATTCAGTACATGGATGTACCAATTGGAGAAGTTGCAAAACTTGACCTACTCTTGGGAAATAAGGCAGGGCAGGTGACTGAGGTTTCAGTGGGGGAGCACTTTGGGGCCAGCGACCATAATTCAATTCATTTTAAAATAGTGATGGAAAAGGATAGACCAGATCTAAAAGTTGAAATTTTAAATTGGAAGAAGGCCAATTTTGACGGTATTAGGCAAGAACTTTCAAAAGTTAATTGGGCACAGATGCTGTCAGGTAAAGGGATGGCTGGAAAATGGGAAGCCTTCAGAAATGAGATAATGAGAGTCCAGAGAAAGTATATTCCTATTAGGGTGAAAAGAAAGGCTGGTAGGTGTAGGAAATGCTGGACGATTAAAGAAATTGAAAGTTTGGTTAAGAGAAAGAAGGAAGCATATGTAAGGTATAGACAGGATAGATTGAGTGAATCCTTAGAAGGGTATAAACACAATAAGAGTATATTTAAGAAGGAAACCAGGAGGGCAAAAAGGGGACATGAGATAGCTTTGGCAAATAGAATTAAGGAGAATCCAAAGGGTTTTTACAAATACACTAAGGACAAAAGGGTAACTAGGGATAGAATAGGGCCCCTCAAAGATCAGCAAGGTGGCCTTTGTGAAGAGCCGCAGGAGATCGGGGAGATACTAAACGAGTATTTTGCATCAGCATTTACTGTGGAGAAGGATATGGAAGATATAAAATGTGGGGAAATAGATGGTGACATCTTGAAAAAAGTCCATATTACAGAGGAGGAAGTGCTGGATGTCTTGAAACGCATAAAAGTGGATAAATCCCTAGGACCTGATCAGGTGTATCCTAGAACTCTGTGGGAAGCTAGGGAAGTGATTACTTGGCCTCGTGCTGAGATATATGTATCATTGATTGTCACAGGTGAGGTGCCGGAAGACTGGAGGTTGGCTACCATGGTGCCACTGTTTATGAAAGGTGGTAAGGACAAGCCAGGGAACTGTAGAACAATGAGCCTGTTGTCGGTGGTGGGCAAGTTGTTAGAGAGAATCCTGAAGGACAGGATGTACATGTATTTGGAAAGGCAAGGACTGATTAGGGATAGTCAACATGGCTTTGTGCGTGGGAAATCATGTCTCACAAACTTGATTGGAGTTTTTTGAACAGGCAACAAAGAGGGTAGAATGGTGGATGTGATCTATATGGACTTCAGTAAGGTGTTCGACAAGGTTCCCCATGGGAGATTGGTTGGCAACATTAGATCTCATGGAATACAGGGAGAACTAGCCATTTGGATGCAGAACTGGCTCAAAGGTAGAAGACAGACGGTGGTGGTGGAGGGTTGTTTTTCAGGCTGGAAGCCTGTGACCAGAGAGTACCACAAAGATCGGTGCTGGGTCCTCTACTTTTCATCATTTATATAAATGATTTGGATGTGAGCATGAGAGGTATAGTTAGTACTTTTGCAGATGACACCAAAATTGGAGGTGTAGTGGACAGCAAAGAAGGTTACCTCAGCAAAATTGGAGGTGTAGTGGACAGCAAAGAAGGTTACCTCAGAGTAAAATGGGATCTTGATCAGAGGGGCCAATGGGCTGAGAAGTGGCAGATGGAGTTTAATTTAGATAAATGTGAGGTGCTGCATTTTGGCAAAGCAAATCTTAGCAGAACTTATACAGTTAATGGTAAGGTCCTCGGGAGTGTTGATGAACCAAAAGACCTTGGAGTGCACATTCATAGCTCCTTAAAAGTGGAGTCGCAGGTAGATAGGATAGTGAAGATGGTGTTTGATATGCTTTGCTTTATTGGTCAGAGTATTGAGTACAGGAGTTGGAAGGTCATGTTGTGGCTGTACAGGACATTGGTTAGGCCACGATTGGAATATTGTGTGCAATTCTGGTCTCCTTCCTATTGGAAAGATATTGTGAAACTTGAAAGGGTTCAGAAAAGATTTACAAGGATGTTGCCAGGGTTTGAGGATTTGAGCTATAGGGGGAGGTTGAATAGGTTGGTTCTGTTTCCCCTGGAGTGTCGGAGGCTGAGGGGGACTTTATAGAAGTTTATAAAATCATGAAGGACATGGATAAGATAAGTAGACAAAGTCTTTTCCCTGGGGTGTGGGAGTCCAGAACTAGAGGGCATAGGTTTAGGGTGAGAGGGGAAAGATATGAAAGAGACCTAAGGGGCAACTTTTTCACGCAGAGGGTGGTACATGTATGGAAGGAGCTCCCAGAAGATGTGGTGGAGGCTGGTACAATTGCAACATTTAAAAGACATCTGGATGGGAATGTGAATAGGAGGGGTTTAGAGGAATATGGGCCCCAGGTGCTGGCAGGTGGGACTAGATTGGGTTGGGATATCTGGTCGGCATGGACAGGTTGGACCAAACTGTCTGTTTCTGTGCTGGATATTAGATTAGATTAGATTAAATTACTTACAGTGTGGAAACAGGCCCTTCAGCCCAACAAGTCCACACCAACCCGCCGAAGCACAACCCACCCAGACCCATTCCCCTATATTTACCCCTGCACCTAACACTACGGGCAATTTAGCATGGCCAATTCACCTGACCTGCACATTTTTGGACTGTGGGAGGAAACCGGAGCACCCGGAGGAAACCCATGCAGACACGGGGAGAATGTGTAAACTCCACACAGTCAGTCGCCTGAGGCGGGAATTGATCCCGGGTCTCTGGCGCTGTGAGGCAACAGTGCTAACCACTGTGCCACTCGTGCCTATCTCTATGACTATATGACTCTACTCTCCCGATATTCCTCCAAGGTCTGTTCTTAGCTGCCTGGACGTTATGTACGCCGCCCTTTTCCTCTTGGCTAGTCACACAAGTTCTCCTGTCATCCACGGTTCATGAATCTTGCCTTTCCTATCCTTGTTTTCAAAGGGACCTGCCTATCCTATCTTTGAAAGCCTCCCACATATCAAATGTGGACTTGCCTTGAAATAGCTGTGTCCAATCCACATTTCCCAGCTCCTGCCTAATTTTGATATAATTGGCCTTGGACCATTTTAGTACTCGTCCCTTAAGACCACTCTTTTTTACGAGTATTCTAAAACTTACAGAATTGTGGTCATTATTCACAAAGAAATCCCCTATCACAACTTCTACCACCTGGCTTGGCTCATTCCCCAATGCCAAGTCCAATATGGCCGCTTCCCTTATCGAACTATTGACATACTGCTCTAGAAAACTTACCTGGAACTCCTTACAAATTCTGCCCCATCCAGACCTCTGACACTAAGTGTATTCCAGTCAATGTTGGGAAAATTAAAATCTCCCATCACCATCACCCTCTTCCCTCTACATCTTTCCATAATCTATTTACCTATTTGTTTTTCTACCTCACGCTCACTGTTGGGAAGCCTGTAATATAGCCCCACCAATATAACTGCACCCTTCTCATTTCTCAGCTCTACCCATAAGGCCTCACTGCTCAAGCCCTCCATAGTGTCCTTCTTTAGCATGGCCGTGATATCATCCCTGACCAGCAATGCAACTCCTCCTCCAGTTTTACTTCCCTTCCTGTCCTGCCTGAAGCATCTATATCCTGGAACATTTAGTTGCCAATCATGGTCTTCCTTCAACCAAGTCTCTGTGATTGCAATAACGTCATAATCCCAGGCACCAATCCAAAACCTAAGTTCATCTGCCTTACCCACTATACTCCTTGGAATAAAGTATATGAACTTCAGGCTGCCAGTGGTTTTGTGTTCATCTACTCTCTACCTACTCTTCCCCTTGGTAATGCTAACTTCATGATCCTTACAGTCTCCAGTTTCCACCTCACTGTCTCGTAGTCTTCTCTTCTGGTTCCCAGCCCCCTGCCATGTTAGTTTAAAACCTCCCCAACAGCAGTAGCAAAAACTCCACCAAGGATATTAGTTTCAGTCTGGTTCAGGTGTAGACTGTTCAATTTGTAATAGTCCCACCTTCTCCAGAACCCGTCCCAATGTCCCACAAATGTGAACCCCTCCCTCCTAACACCATCCCTCAAGCCACATGTTCATCCTGCCTATTCTTTCATTTCTCCCCTGGCTAGCATGTGGCACTGGTAGCAATCCCAAGATCACTAACTTTGAGGTCCTCTTCTTTAACTTCTCTCATAGCTCCCTGAATTCTGCTTTCAGGACCTCATCTCATTTTTTACTTTTCTCATTGGTACCTATGTGCACCACAACAACTAGCTGTTCATCCTTCCCTTTCAGAATGCTCTGCAGCTGATCAGTGACATCCCTGATCTAAGCACCTGGGAGGCAACATACCATCCAGGAGTCTCATTTTCTGCCACAGAACCACCTAACTATTCTCCTTACAATAGAATCCCCTATAACTACGGCCCTACGAGTCTTTTTCCCACCCTTCTGAACAGCATTGCCCACCACGGTGCCATGATCCTGGCAACTGCTGCCCTCCCCTGGTGAGCCATCTCTCTCGACAGTATCCAAAACAGTATACCTGTTTTTGAGGGAGATGACCACAGTGGTTGCCTGCACTGCCTTCCTACTCTTTCTGTATCTTTTGGTCACCCATTCACTGTCTCCCTCAGCAATTCTAACCTGTAGAGTGACCAATTCACTAAACGTGCTATCCACTAGCTCCTCAGCATCGCGGATGCTCCACACTGAGTCCATCCACAGCTCCAGAGCCGTCACGTGGTCAAATAAAAGCTGCAGCTGGACACACTTCTTGCAAGTGTAAGAGTCAGGGAGGTCAGCTACTTCTCTGAGCTCCCACATCAGGCAAGAGGTGCATGTCACGGTCTGTGATCCCCTGCCATTGTAAGCCTTAGCTTTGGCTTTAACTCAACTAACTAATCCCAAACAATGCACTTAAATATATGAAAGAAACGAAAGAAAAAAAAACTTATCTTACGAAGTCCTTTCTCTTCTGGTTAGACGAGCGTGGGCGGGAGGGAGATACTACATGTGCAATATCTCGGGTTTAGCCGCTGCCCAAATTTATCCCAAGTCCTTAACCTTCCCAGTAACCTCCTTGTCTGCAACGTCGCCTCCGCTCTGTCTCCCGCTGCTCCCAGATAGGAAAAAGGTAAACTGATCCTCTTTCACTTCATTACTTTAATTAACAATTTCATTAAATAAATTGTGAGGAAAGAAAAATAAAAAAAAGGCCTGTGATAAGACAGTAAACAGAACATTTAAACTGATAATTCATGCTGTATAAACCTAGTTTGTTGTTAACTTTGAACATGTAGCCTTTATGGAATGTAAGCTTTATGAAATTGACTTTATAAGTGAACCCTGTACTGCAAAGATTACCATTGAGGGTCAGGTGGCCTCCTGTGACTTTAGAACAGACAAAAGATTAACTCATATCTAAACATGCTTCCAGAAAGTCATTAAAATATAAATATTCACAGGCAGATGACTGTCCCTTGAAAAGCTATTCAAAATGTGAAACCACTTGTGGAATATACAGCCCCATTGTCTGGGTGTGAACATGAATACAAAAGCAATTATTGCCACCCACTCTCCCTGAGCTCAACAGACCAGAGTTGTAGAGAAGCTAATTACTCAACAGCAGGTGTGCAAAGCCACCATTCATCTTCAATTGTGTAGCAAAGACCTCTGATTTAAACATTTATTTGAACAATGAAAGTATTGATCATGAAGTCATGTGAACAAAACTCAGTGCAGATAATGGGAGAAAGTGAGGACTGCAGATGCTGGAGATCAGAGCCTGAAAATGTGTTGCTGGAAAAGCGCAGCAGGTCAGGCAGCATCCAAGGAGCATCCTGCTCCTTCGATGCTGCCTGACCTGCTGCGCTTTTCCAGCAACACATTTTTCAGCTCAGTGCAGATAATAAATGGTTTAATTCCAAGGTTCAGATAGAGGCAGGTCAGTTTGGAAACCAGTAGGAACCATCCACTAACAAGAAGAATAGAAGCAAAAATGGAAAATGTTGGCAAAAGTCAGTAAGGTTGCCAGCATTTGTAGAGAGAGAAACAGAGTTAATGCTTTGAGTCTAGTTCTTCAGAACAGAAGAATAGAAGTACTGCCTGAACAATCCGTGAACACAGGCCGTGACAGAGAGGGGCTAATTTGCCTTTACCTGTGAAGATTACTCGCTACAGAAACCTGGCTATGACTTTGACTGATAACCCAGAGCTTTTCGAGTCCTGTTCAACAAGGAAACATGAAAGAGAACCCATACAGGTATACAATGTATCCAACTTAAAGTGCTGACTTTTGAACATGATTAACTTTTATTTCTTTTAATAACGTAACTTTACATGCGCGCACAAACACGTGTGTGTTAGCATGCATGTGCATTGGGAGTGTGTCTGTCATCACATTTACATCTCAGGGTGTTCGGATTTAAATTTACCTTAAAAATCTACCTCATGTTTACTAATGAAAATCATAACACTCTAAAGGTTTAAAGCATTCGCCCTAAAATACATTTTTATCCTAGACAATTGAGAGATGAGGAGAAAGGGGACAATTTATCCTAACATTGTATTCTCTCTGTCCAGAACAGTCATTTAATCAATCTCGCTCTCCACTCTGTCATCAACCTTTCTTGTTGTTTTTTCTAGCCTTCTTTATTTCACTTGCTCAAAACCTAATACACTTCTAACTAGTCTCAGCTCTGATGAAAGCTCACAGACCTGGAACTGTCCGACTTTTCATGGATGCTGCCAGATCTGCTGAGTTTTCCCCGAATGACGATCACATTTCCAGAATTTGCAGTGTTTTGCTCTCGGGAACTATTTAAAATTATCTCAATTTTGATATGGTAGTGATATTTATATGCTCCATGACAACAAGTGACATTTTGGAGGATCATTTTATTGATGTTATGAGTCAAATATAATGAACTTGATTTATTTTCTACTGCATTATTATCATTAATCTGATGAAGACTTTATGGCATTTTTGTAATGTATTTGCTCCAGTCACTCTCCTTATTTGCCATGCGTGTGTCTGCCTGCATAGTTAGCAAGTCTTGTGCGAAAACTGAAACCTGCTGTTTGATTGGAATGTGTTTTGCATCTGCTGACGCAGGCAAGGCCAGGCAAATATGATCAGCAGAGGCCAAGACAGTCAACACTGACACCAAGATCTTCTAATCCAATGATACTTCAAGGTGTGCAACATGCCACACTGGGAAACATTTCCTGGGTCATCTTTTGCCTTGTTAACAGCCTGGTGAAATTCTCAGTCAAATGCAGAGGTCATGATGGATTAACTTTCCCATGAACTGTAATCTAGTTCACTCATGCGTGAACCTGCAGTGTTAGTTATATGCATCTCAACAGCGGATGAGATAGGAATGACCTTAATGATGAAATGAAAATGAACTGTGCCGCAGTGCTGGAGGGAAGATGCACAGCAGCGGCAGGCAGAAGTCTGATAAAAACTAACAGGCAACAAAAATAAATTTTTATGTATGTTTTCAACACGATGGCTCTTAGCGAACATTGTATCCTGGGTCCAGATTAACAGAGACTGCTTGACACTAAGCTTTACTCTTTATTAAACACTTTTCTGAATATTTTCAGAGTATGGTTTAGCACGAGCCTGAATGCAGAACCATGTTTCACTTGGATCTGTTGTCGTGTGATATCTTCTACCACTGATGATGCAGTTAAACTATTTGCATATTTAGCATTAACTCTTCACCATACAGTATTAGCTACTGGGGCTATTAATGACAAACAAAGCCAAGATCTGCCACAAAATCACTTGCATAAACCAAAACTAATTATTATTATCTGTGGATAAAAAAATGAGCATTGGGAAATAGTGGGGCGTTGGTGTGGTGGATGGGAGGTTGGTAAGTTTAACAAAGTCAAAGTCAAATATGAGAAAAAGTGAGGACTGCAGATGTTGGGGCTCAGAGCTTAAAAATGTGTCACTGGAAAAGCGCAGCAGGTCAGGCAGCATCAAAGGAGAAGGAGAATCGACGTTTCGGGCATAAGCCCTTCTTCAGGAATCAGGCATGCCCGAAACATCGATTCTCCTTCTCCTTTGATGCTGCCTGACCTGCTGCGCTTTTCCAGCAACACATTTTTAAGCTCAAAGTCAAATATGTCAAGGAAGGACGTACAGTGTGGTTTAGTGATCATCATTGGTAGATCAAGGATAAGATCATCATTGCTAAGCTTTCAGCAAAATTTCCAGATTAACAGAGACTGCTTGACACTAAGCTTTACTCTTTATTAAACACTTTTCTGAATATTTTCAGAGTATGGTTTAGCACGAGCCTGAATGCAGAAACATGTTTCACTTGGATCTGTTGTCGTGTGATATCTTCTACCACTGATGATGCAGTTAAACTATTTGCATATTTAGCATTTACTCTTCACCATACAGTATTAGCTACTGGGGCTATTAATGACCAACAAAGCCAAGATCTGCCACAAAATCGCTTGCATAAACCAAAACTAATTATTATTATCTGTGGATAAAAAAATGAGCACTGGGCAATAGTGGAGCATTGGTGTGGTGGATGGGAGCTTGGTAAGTTTAACAAAGTCAAAATCAAATATGGGAAAAAGTGAGGACTGCAAATGTTGGGGATCAGAGCTTAAAAATGTGTCACTGGAAAAGCGCAGCAGGTCAGGCAGCATCAACGGAGAAGGAGAATCGACGTTTCGGGCATAAGCCCTTCTTCATGAATCAGGCATGCCCGAAACGTCGATTCTCCTTCTCCTTTGATGCTGCCTGACCTGCTGCACTTTTCCAGCAACACATTTTTAAGCTCAAAGTCAAATATATCAAGGAAGGACATACAGTGTGGTTTAGTGATCATCATTGGTAGATCAAGGATAAGATCATCATTGCTAAGCTTTCAGCAAAATTGGCATTGGAGGAAGCTCTGATATCTTTGGGTAAATCTCCATGACAGATAAAATGGCTGCCCATCCACTAAAACAGATGGTTACGTGGAGATAATAAGAGTCTATCCTGAAGTTATTTAGTGAATGAGCAAGTGAGTTACTACCACACAATTCATTATAGAAATATGGAAGATACGTAATAGGTAATAGCATTCCATTTAAAATATGCTATAGATGAAGAAGAAATACCAAAATCATGAGCTCATCTGTGTTGAATTGACCTGGTGCAGTGGCAGTTCAATTCTCTGTATCTTGTTGGATCATTTACATTTGCACTTGCTCAATATTCCTGTGAATGTTTGCAATGGACATTGCTGTCAACCAATTATCCAAAATCACAGCTCCCTCTGCAGGGAATCTTGGAACTGAAGGAGCACTGTAATATTTATTCAACCAGCTTGACAAATTGTCAATGAACACCATAAAATCTTAAACAGGAAATGTTGGATAAAATATTGAATTCAATGCCAAGTCCGGTATAGAAATTGAAATAAAGGGAAGGAGTAAAATATTGGATTGGGAGAGATAGAATGATAAAATAGATTGAAAGTTTTTAAAGATATACTCTTAATTTTTTCGTCTCCAATGATGATTAAATTTTGATGGAATGCAATTCTGCATATTTTAAAATTAGTTTTTTGGGCCAGAGAAATATCTTGGCAATTAAAACTTATCAGATAATTGAAAAGATGCTTACATGAGAGTGGACAATCCCTAACCTTTCAAAAACAAATTGAGTTTCATATATAAAGATCGGGTGAATACAGCACAAGATGTGGTTCTATGTGTTTTAGTAATAAATCTGTCAACAAGATACTAGAACCATGCAATTTTCAAAAATTGTGATTTTGTGATTTTATCTTTGCATGTGGAATCCCTGTGAATTGTTCCCACTATTACTTGTACATCAAACATTAACTAATTGCTTTCTGGGTTGCAGTATCTTCATTTTAAAATCTTCATCCATGTTTCCAAATCTGTCCATAGCCTCCTTCCCTAGATTTACAACACTGTAAGATCTCTGAGATCTTTGAGTCTGGCATTTTGTACCGTCTCTATCTGGCAGTTGTACATTCAGCTGCCTTAGTCCTATATTTTGAAATTGCCTTCCCAAACCTCTTTACCTCTCCCTCTCATTTTTGAAAAAAAAATATGTTGAACCCTACCTCTTTGATCAACCGTATCCTGTTCTGGTGTCTCTTTCTGTGGCTCAATGTCAACATTTTTATTGGTAACACACTAGCGAAATCTTGCGACATTCTGATACATTAATGGTGCTTTATAAATGTGTTGTCATTGTTTTGTCTTAGGTGCAAAATCGTTCTACATGCTCAACTGATGTCTTACTGTTATACCATGAGAAAGCAAGAGGTGAATTTTATAAGGTGGGTGAGTTGCTTGCCAATTCCTCTTCCTTCCATGAGGGAGGGCAACTGGAAACTGATTTTCCCTTAAGAAATCCAGAAGGAAATAGTTTTCACTGACAAGACTAGAAATGGGAAATAATCTTGTGATTAGACATGGATCATTTCAGGGTGATGTCAGAAAGCACTTGTTCACACAAAGGGGAGTAAAGACCTGCAATAATCTCATTCAAAAACATTGTGGTAGCTGCAGAAGGTTTGATTGAAACTTTGAATGTTGAGATTGCTAGAGTTTTGTTAAGCAGAGTAAATATAGATGGAGCTAACATATGGATGATGCATTATCTTATTGAAGTAGCAGAACAGGATTGACAGGATGAATGGCCTGCTTCTGTTCTTGATGTTCCTATTGGGAATAACAAATCTGATAATTGCTGATTGGTTCGCTTGCGAGAGGCAATGCTTCAAATTTTAAAAAATAGAATAAGGACATGTTAATCAAATCAGCCAAATTGCAGTGAACAAAGAAAGTTATTACTCCATAACAGCTGTGCAAGTACTAAATATTCAGCTAGAGCTACAGGATTGACATAGGCAAAAGTGAAGACTGCAGATTGACATGCTGATATTAAATTTGCAATTAGAACTGTTTGCTATGAACACATTTAATCTGCTTTATTCCCATTTCCTTCCATGTTTACATATGTTAAATATTTGAAAACAGGATTTAAGCAAATTCTATCTCTTGATGTTTGAGTTAGGACAAGGTTCTGTGGTCAGGTGACCCATGGCCTCCAAGATTATTACAGAAATATTGACCTTTTTGTTCAGAAACATGGCTAAAAACGTAAAATGTGGAGGCCAAGTTCAAATCCAACTAGACCCTGCAATGTGCAAACTGTTTTCATCTAGCCAGGCCTTGGACAATCACATTCCCATCAAAACCACACAGGTGTGGAACTGTCTGGCCAGGCACTAACTGCCACAGTGTTTCAGAACAAGCCATTGTTTACATTCCCAGTGAACTTGCTTTGTTAGAAGAAGGCTACACAGATTTGGTGGCACCCTGCTCAGTAGGAGGCCAGAGACATAGGGTGACAAGGCCAACATTTGATACAGTAGTTGGAGATTCAAAACCACATTCTGTGACCTCCAAAAATGGAAAGCAGTCAGCTCATTGGATCTTCCTGCCCCTGCCCAATGCTAGTGTTGAACACTGACCACAGAACCTTTGAGAAAGGCGTGAACAGGAGGATAAAAGGGGCAACATGGAACTCCAGCTTGCTCTGCTTTTTGTATCTGCTTCAATGGCTTCTCCAGAGATACCACTTCGGTGAGCCAACCTGAAGAGCAGAACCAACCCGAGATCACAGGGGAAATCACATTTGAAGGACTACAGATCCTGAAACATCAGCCAATCCTCAAAGACTGAGGTCCAACCAGTCCCAGTGTTATTGAATGGGTATTATCAGTCCTTTCAGACATACACTTCAAATACGGTGCAAGGGGCCTGTGGATTGGGTGTAGCAAATCCTTGAAAACATTTGTCAGAAGTAGTTAACGAGTGAGGTTTGGAACTACTTTTTCTTTACTCACACTTGGGGGACATTCGCATCACTGGCTGTCTAGCATTTTTTGCCCATCCTTAATTACTGTTGATGAGGTCATGGTGAGTTTTCTTATTGAATCACTGCTGTCAATATGCTGTAGGTTGTTTCACAATGGAATTTCAAGATTTTGACACAGCAACAGTGAAGGAACGACAATAGATATCCAAGTTGGGATGGTGAGTGGCTTGGAGGTGAACCTGAAGGTGGTGATGTTCCTCTGTGTCTGCTGCCTTTAACCATCTAGATGGAAGTGGTCATGGGTTTGGAAGGTGCTGTCTAAAGATCTTTGATAAATTTCTGTACTGCATCTTGCATACACTGCGGCTGTGATGGAGGGAGTGGATGCATTGTGGATGTATTGTCAATAAAGTGGGCTGCTTTGTTCTGGATTCTGTCTTTAGTGTTGTTGGAGCTGTACCTGTCCAGGCAAGTGGGGAGTATTCCTTCTCACTTCTGACTTGTGCCATATAGATGGTGGACAGACTTTGGGGAGTCAGGAGGTGAGTTACTCGCTGCAGTATTCCTAGCCTCTGACTTGCTCTGTAACCACTGTTTATGTGGCAATTCCAGCTGAGGTTTTGGTCAGTAATAAACCCCAGGATGTTGTAATGGGTGATTCAATGATGGTAACAACACTTAGAGATTTAGAGATTAAGACTTTTACTGAAGAGTTCTGTGAAGACATTGATACAGTTTAATTAAATTCCAGTAGTTGAGTCTGATAAATACTGTCTTTTCTTGATAAAGTATTCAACAAAGTTGCATGGACCTTTCCCTGAATTTTGTCCCATTTGTCTATCTCATCGCATAAAGCACCAGAGTTAAAAAGGATTGTTGCAAACTGGTCAAGGTTAGTTGGGGTATATTTACTCACCCCTTCTATTTGTTAATAATCCAACAAAAATGAACATTGTATTTTGTTTTAAATCCTGCCTTTTTTAAATGAAAAAATAATAATATATATCTCTTGTAAATTACAGACTAAGTTGTTCTCTTGGGAGAATTTGTTTTGGAATTTGGAATACTGAAATCATGTATTTCCTTTCAACACTATAGTACAATCGGCCATTTGGGTTTTGTGATCTGTTTTTCTTCTTTTTGCACTAGAAGTAAAGATAAGCTTTTCCCCATACAGTTTAAGGAGACATTAGAAACAGATATTAAAATGCACAGTGAAAAATTGACAAAAATCATTAATGTCAACTCAATTAGGTTGACCTTAATAGTCAAAATGAGTAATAATTGCTCAAATAGATTCTGACACAGTCTTGAAGATACTCATGGGGAGCTCTCAGAGTTGATGTCAAAGATAATGATAAAGATTAGTCTTAAAGAGAAAAGAACAGTGAAGGCTACCAGATAGCTGACCTTGAAAAAGAGCCTGTAATTTTTCAAACTAGGCAGCAGACTCCTTAACAAGTATTAGTTTATTTCCTATGGTACCTCACATTGTAAGGCAGAGACTAATGTCACTGTCAATCAGTATTGGCTCAATGGTTAAATAACTTCTAATCGACCTGTACTGAGATGTCATTACACACTTCTGGAGCAGGTGGGCCTCTTGGCTCAGAGGTAAGGGCATTATTATTGACACCATAAGGCTTCGAGGGTGACTCTCTCAGTTTTCAGGTCAGAGAAGAAAGGTCAAATCCTGTTTCATATTCGAGGCTGATAATTTAATATGGTGCTGAGAGAGTATTGCACTGTCAAGATGCTGCCTTTCAGATAAGATCCTAAACTGAATATTTGCTTGTTTCCTTAAATGGATGGAAAACACTATTTTGAAGATAGTTCTCCTTACTACTCACCTTTTAAACAACAGCACTGAAAACTAGATGATCTGGGAGTCATCACATCAGTGTCTGTTCGGCTTCACTGTGACAAAATCGGATTGCTTTGAAAAGCTGTCGGTCATTCTGTTAAACTATTTGAATGATCTATGATGTCATTCACTAACCTTAAAGTAATTGTTAAATAAAAACAAATGGGGAGATAAAGGAAAATTTATTTTGCAGCAAGTTGTCATAACCTTGAATGAATTGCATGACAGTGGAAGCAGATACAACAGTAAGGGAATTGGATAAATTATTGAAGGAAAACCATTGCCATAATTATAGAGAGTTGGGGTGTGAGACTAATTAGAGAGCTTTTCTTGGTTGTGGTGACGGTGGGCCCAGAGCAGGGATTTCTGGTTATGGGTGAGGCGGTAGTGGCAATGGAGCTGGGGACGTCTGGAGGTTCAGTATGGGGCTCCGTGGCCTCAGTGTGGTGAGCCCAGCAGCAAAGAGATGGGGCTTAAAGAGTGGCGACTCTACATTGGTGGGTCTGGCAAAGGTGGCGGTGAGGTGGTGGAGGGCACTTTTTTAGTTTTAGGAGGCTGGATGTCAGTGTGGACTGCATTGGAATGACTGTGATATTAAACTTTTTATTTCTCTACTTTCCTATGATCTGTAATACATTTTTAAAATTTTCTTTTTTCTTCCAAAAATTTGTACGAAAGAATCAGTACTTAGGTATTTTTATACCCAAAATGACACTGTAACTGGTGACTTGTAAACTTTTCACTGTACTCATTTGAGTACACGTGACAATGAAGCTAATTCAATTCATCCATCCCAGCAAGAAAGAAAACTATATTTTTCTCATGAAAAGCTGAAAGTCTGATGTGTTAAAATGCTGTTGGTAATTGGAAAAGCTTGTGACTGGCACCCTGAGTCATATAGCATGGAAACAGACCCTTATATCCAACTAATCCACAGCAATCAAATTTCCCAAACTTAGCTAGTCTTACTGCCAGCATTCGGCCCATATGCCTCTAAACCTTTCCAATTCACGTACCTATCCAAATATCTTTTAAACATTGTAACTGTACTTGCATCTACCAATTCCTCTGGCAGTTCATTCCACATATGAACTACCCTCCATGTGAAAAAGTTTCCCTTCAGGTCCCTTTTAATTCTTTATCCTCCCACCTTAAAAATATGACCCCTAGTTTTGAACTCACCCATCCTAGAGAAAATACCTTTGCTATTCACCTTACCTAAGAACTGGGAAACTCTCAATAACATGATGATCACTATCTAAAAGCCCTGGGGTACCTGGATCTGTGATGGTGTCTGTAGCAGGTGCAATGTGTGACATGATGTGTTATGAAGTGCTCTACTCCTGATTGCTGCCAGCTGCTTGCATCTCATGTCTGGTCTGCACCACTCAGTACTTGCAGGGCTCGCTATGCGCTCTATCAGTCACACTGACTAAGGAGAAATCTGTTCGTTACAGAAGAATTAGCTCCAAAAAGCAACTTATGTATTTTGCTGCCAAGTCCAATTTTCATTGTGCGACTATCATCCTCTGCTATAACATCTTCTTGCCCCTTGCAGGTGTTGTCGCATGGCGTTCGATACTCCATTGCATTTCTCCTGTCCCAGTCTGACACTGAGTGTCAGCAGATTATTGGACAGATTCCTTATTCAACAGCTACCCATGTAAAGCTCCAGCTGGCCACTGGAGACAGGAAACCTCGTTCACTGATTTTCCTCTCTGGCTTGTGCATGCCAAGACCAATTGTTGTTCATTCCTGGTATCTTATTATCCTAAGCACCTCAGCACAAAAAGAAGAATTAAAGCTGGCATCTTTCTGACCTGTTTAACTCAGGATCAAAAATCATATGCCACAACATCTTCGAGAGAAATATATAAAGAGCCATAATATGCAACATCATTATTTCTGACCGAAAGGTAAATTGGGTAATGCCCCTGCAATTTATGCTCTAGACCTCACTGCTCCATGTATCTGGGATTAATGTTACATACATAATTTGTTTTATGAAACTATCCCCCAACATTTTCCAGCATTTTGCTGGAAAAACAATCCTGTATTAATTGGGAGAAATCTCTGCAGTTTCAGTACATTGTTTGTTGTAGTTCATAGTCAGTCTCCTTGACCAGTTGTTGCTTACTGAATTAATATCGAGGGTACAAAATCTGGCTCAGCTTTGGTCATTCTTTGTGCACGTAGGGTGCAATTAAGGAAATAAAACACATTTCACTGCTAACTGTGTTGGTGAGAATGTTAGTGCAGAAGCAGCCAACACCCACAAAAGATATGCAGAGTTGACATCTCACTATGTCAATCAGCATGCAGTGCTGACAGACAACAACATTACAATTTCGCAGCTCAATAATGCAGCTCATATCCTCCCTTAAACTTACACAGCTGGACATTCACTCAGCAGCAGAATCAACCCTGTATCTATTGTGTAAGGTAATGGTTCTAAAGGAGTTAATGTTCATGGTACATTGAGCTCAACCTAATCTGAATATGTCACAAGTATTTGGGTGGAGGCAGATGATTTCTGAGTGAGTACTTGAAAGGAGCAGATGTATTTTGCACAGCCCTGGGCAGTCCTTAATAATCGTGTCCAGCAAGTTAATGGAAATTGTAAATATTATTATTGTGCAATAAACTACCTTATGAAAGACAAGTATCTTTTCTCAAAGGATTTCTCTCCACAGATGCTGCCAGACCTGCTGAACTTTTGCACCAATTTTTGTTTTTGTTTCTGATTTCCAGTACAGGGTATCCACAATTATTTCAGGGTTTTTTTTGTCTCTTCTCTCCCCTAGACTGACCAGTGGTCTGTCCTTTTCTGTCGTTTACCACAGATAATTAAGTTTGCCCTGGATTCAGCATTGAGAAAGGATCATTGGCAGTAGCAGATTACCACATGCTGTCAGTGGTGGTATCTGAGAATACAACACTAGCAGTACGAAAAGGGATTGTCAATTTCCTGCAGTTTAGCTGCTGGATGATATTTTTTCTTACTGCTGCTATTATTGCATAAGGGATGGTATTTTCAATAGTCATTTCAAGCTGCAAAATTGTACAGGGGTAGAAGGGTGCTTCAGGTCTTTGTAACAATCAATTGTCCTCAAAGTGCAGTACTATGCACTCATTTGGTATATAGACTAACTTGGAGAATGAATAGAGATAATGCAGAACAAGATAACATGCTGCAAATAGAGGAGGAGATGGGGGAGAGGCACTCAGCAGGATACCACATCCATTCAGGGTATTCAGGTGCAATTCTCCTTCCTGACCCTCAGCATGGAATAATATATGAAATGTTTGCACTTTGCCAAGGAAATCTGCCACCTGGTGCACCCTCACTGCACTTCTTTAAGAATTTGTGCAAGATAACTTTAAACAGTGCAAACTAGCTTTAATTTAAAAGTACGTTCTTATGTTCTACTTATACGTACAGGCAACAAATGGTGATATTAACACTGTTTAGCTCCCAATCTGTTTCTTCTGTGTTTCAATAAACTCTACCTATTGAGTAAATAATGTGTTTGCTGTATTGCAGAGACTCTGTCTAACTAGATTATTTTCTCTGCTGCTGTTTGCAGTGATTTTAAAATATGCTTGCTCTAAATCCTGCCAAAAGACCTGCCTTCTCCTCCAACTCAGTCTGAATGTCAAAACTGTGTCAATACTTAGGGTGAGTACAATATGTTGATTTAATCACAAGGGTGTTGAATTTCATGAGGTTGTCCTGGTCGGTTATTATCATTTCAGCAGAACTACCTTAAATGATTGTTTGTGCCTACTTGCATACACCCAGGAAATTCCACCCATTCCCTACAGTTGATATCCTGAGAAAATCCCAGAGTATGTTTGTAGGGGAATGTTACCACAATTTGTAACAAAGATCATTGGCTTCGACTTATGTTTTACTTTGTACTTATTGTTCCTGCAACCTTATACAACTTGATAATTCATTTGTATTGCTTTCCTTTGTCAAAGCTCTCCCAATACTTTAATTAACGGCTACAGTTATCTGATTTTTTTAAAAAAGGAGGAGCCAGGGATCTCATAATTATTTATTCCCAAATGGCTCAGCAATTTCACCTGAGAGGGCAGATTCATGTTTAAATTAAAAAAATTGAAGCATTGATATCCCAATTACACTGATCTATCATTAGTCTCTTAAAAATAGTGTCATGATGTCTGATTCTACTAAATTGCATTGAGTGGTGTCAAGGGATGTGGGCATTGCTAGCACTACCAGTATTCATTTCCCATCTCTAATCATATTTGTTGAAGTTGTTGTAGAACTGCTTGATGGATTTCTGGAATTCATTTTGTAAAAGAAACACACTGGAGCCACTGTGCACCAGGTGTTAAAAGAATGAATGCTGTAAAGGGTGGATGAAGTGTCAGTTGAGCTTTATACTGGATTACAGAGAGATTCATACAGAGTTGTACAACACAGAAACAGATCCTTCAGTCCAACGCATCCATGCCGATCAAATATCCTAAATTAATCTAGTCCCATTTAGACAATAGACAATAGACAATAGACAATAGGTGCAGGAGTAGGCCATTCAGCCCTTCGAGCCTGCACCGCCATTCAATATAATCATGGCTGATCATTCCTAATCAGTATCCTGTTCCCGCCTTATCTCCATAACCCTTGGTCTCAATCAGATCCCCTCTCAATCTTCGAAACTCAAGGGTATACAAGCCCAGTCGCTTCAGTCTTCATTTGCCAGCTCTTGGCCCATATCCTTCCAAACCCTTTCTCTTCATATACCCTTCCAAATGTCTTTTAAATGTTGTAATTGCACCAGGCTCCACCACTTTCTCTGGCAGCTCATTCCATTTACCCTCTACGCGAGAAAGATCCCCCTTAGGTTCCTTTAAAATCTTTGTCCTTCACCTTAACCCTAGGCTTCTAGTTTTGGGTTCCCCCTACTCCAGGGAAAATGCCTTGACTTTTCACTCTATCCATGCCCTTCATGATTTTACAAACCTCTATAACCTCTGATGCTCCAGGGAAAATAGCTCCAGTCTATTCACCTTCTCCCTAGAGTTCAATACCTCCAACCCTGGCAACATCCTTGTAAATCTTTTCTGAACCCTTTCAAATTTTACAACATCTTTCCCATAGCAGGGAGACCAGAACTGAAAGCAGTATTCCAAAAGTGGCCATCCAATGTCGTGTACAGCCACAACATGACATCTCAACTACGAACTCAATGCTCTGAGTAATGTTCTGTGTTTTGTGAATTCTTTCAGAGCTGTACTCATCCATGGAAATGAGAAGTATTCCATCACACTCCTGACTTGTACCTTGTGTATGGTGAATGGGTTATAGCAGCTTGCTGCAGAATTCAAAGCCTTTGACTTTCTCTTGTAGTTACTGTGTTTGTATGGTTGCTTCACATAACTCCAGTTAAGTTTTTGGTCGATGTTAATCCCTTGGACTTTGATGGTGAGGAATTAATTCATGCTAATGGCAGGTAGAAATGATTAAACCTTCTTGTTGGATGCTTGTTGAGGTGTTCACCTGTTTAGTCAGATCGCATAAGCTCAGTCCCTCACTGCTCTGTTATCAACACCCAATTTCAATAACTTGTCAAGCAAAGAAAAATGTAGAATGCTAAACATGCAAAAGCAAATCTAAAAATAGATGCATTGCCACAGCAAGTTAAAGCCCATTTATTGTTTTTAGACTCCTAGCACTTGACCAATTCTTCTGCTACCAGCCTGGTATTAGACAGTTGAACAAGATCTTGCCTTGACTGCATCTGTGAAATTTCATGTGGGACAAACAGGTTCCTTATTTCAACCAATTTTTTTTCCCCATCAATAATGATTTAATTTTATAATTGTAAATTTAATCATAATTAAAAAAATAAACAGTATAAATATTCATTGAATAAATCAAAGTAAATATAAACACTTTCAATTATCCATTCTTAAATATGCATCTAATTTTTCATCACAATTAATCTGTAAAATAACAATTTTACTATATTACTTAGTTAATTCATAGGTTTGATCATTGCTTGATTTTCTATGTTACATTTCATAAATCACCATTTCCACATTTTAATCAACCTAAACCATTAATTATTGTCTTAATATGTTATTGAGTTTGGTTCAGTAAATCATCATGCCAAGTTTTGTATTTCTTCATCACTGCAGGTCCTGGCTTTCATTATTTCTGTCATTTTGGAACATTTCTAATTACAACTAGGTTTGGCACTCAGGAACGCAAGGCAATTCAGAAATATTTTGTGTGTACCCTGTCAAAGAGTGTCCGTTTGCGTGTCAGTCTTTCTGCATTTAACATTACTTCAATTTTCCAAAAAGTGCTCAAGTTGACTTTTGAAATCAGCAAATTATCTGAATTTGTGCTTTGTTGTGTAAAGATGATGTCTTTTTATTTTGTACTTTTTAAAACTCTGGACTGAAATGAGAAACCATTGTTTTGAAACCTGGGAATTTACAGGATGACTGCATGTTTTGAAAATCAGGAATTATGTTGCCTTTTGTGAGCCAGGTCTGTGTAGCTGTGAGTTGCAGCATTGTGCAAAAGAACCTGCAAGCAAGGGGTTATTCACATGTGTAGCCAATTGGTGTGGACTAATGGCCAATTATCAATTACAAAGTTCCGCTGCCTGCCAACTGTACAGGACATTGGTTAGGCCACTTTTGGAATATTGCATGCAATTCTGGTCTCCTTCCTATCGGAAAGATGTTGTGAAACTTGAAAGGGTTCAGAAACGATTTACAAGGATGTTGCCAGGGTTGGAGGATTTGAGTTATAGGAAGAGGTTGAATAGGCTGGAGATGTTTTCCCTCAAGCATCGGAAGCTGGGGGGTAATCACATAGAGGTTTATAAAATCATGAGGGGCTTGGATAGGATAAATAGACAAAGTCTTTTCCCTGGGGTGGGTAAGTCCAAAACTAGAGGGCATAGGTTTAGGGTGTGTAAGGTATAGGGTTAAAATTGTGCAGAATAACGGAACAGGTGTTGCTTCTGCAAAAGCTTGCATTATAAAATTAGGCTGCGCATGCAAACACTAAACAGTGAGAAGCGATAACTGGTAGAATTATCTATGACTAATAAGGCAGAGCAATCGTGGAGCAGGATGTACCAGGCATAGGAGAATAGGAGAAGCGAAAACAGGTAGAATTATCTATGACTAATAGGGCAGAGCGACCGTGTAGCGGGATGTACCAGTAACAGGAGAATAGTGTGCCAGTCGCAGGAGGGATATGGCCAACGGATGGAATTTAGTTTGGCAGGATGATCGCACGAAGACGGCAAACTATGCCAGGATAGTCACATATAAGGAATGAGATAAATAAGAGTAAGGGGCAACAAGCTTAGAGTAATGGAAGAAGTAAACAGAGGCGGAGAGAAGCCAGACAAAGGCGGAGTGAAGCTAGAGCTTGTGATAGGCTATATGCTACAGTAAAAGTAACCAATGGGGTGAAAGGGGAGGACCGAGAGATGCAGCTGAACAGCATAAATCAGAATGTAACCCTTAGATCAAGGTGCTTACTCGTTAGGCACCCGTTTTTGCAAGTACGTATCAATAAAATTCGCTGCTTCAGAATTTGACTTGAAATGAAATTTATTAATTTGTGAATTTCGTTTCTCACAATTTGGGGGCTCGTGTCCGGGATGTCCATCATCACCAGCAGGGTGGACACCGTTGATGGCTGGGAAGACACGTCCCGTTCCTTTTAGAACGGTCCCGTGTTCCTCGGCAGTGGGTTCCCCCTTCTGGTTGACTGATTGAGATCCGATGAGAGTCTATCTGAACCAGGCAAAAGGTTGTAAAATAGAGAGTTTAAGTAGGCACAGCTGCAGTCAGGCAACTCCGTGCATGGACCAAGGGTAAGAAAAGAGATTTTTAAGTATTGCCTTGGTGACTGGTGATGACATACTAGAGTTGAAGGAATTGACTGTAGTGGATCATCATGGGCTCTAAAATTAGTAAAGACAAGGCGCCAGCTAATAGTAATGATAAGGGAAGGATCCCTGATAACATCCTTCCAGAAAGTCCATTGGGACAGATGTTGAAAAACTGGAAAGATAGTATTTATACTCGAACTAAGGACAAAAGGATTAAGATAAAGTATTGCTGTTTTGTATGGACTAAGGAAAGTATAAGTCCCCCTCAGGTTTTTGGCCAAAATATGGGTCGGATGAAGATTGGTCTGCCAACTCCTCAATATCTATGTTAATGAGAAACAACCCTTTATTCAGGAAGAGTCAGACTACACCTCTTGTTGGAAGGGCAGTCAGGACACACAGGTGTTTCCTATAGAAACTAAACAAGGTCCCGGAAGTGGGACCCCCCTTGGCACCTCCTTCCCCCCTCTTGGGACGTTCTTGACCATTTGCCCCCGCTTTATGACCCGCCCCGGAATCAATCCCCATGGGACGACCCACAAAATGAGGATCAGGTGCCGTGAGGGGAGGAGGGGGGAGAAGACATGTGGGAGAGGGAAGGGGGAAAGAAGGGGTCCAGTGACACGGGGACAGTCTAAGCAAATGTCTGTACAACTCTGCCCGTGTTAGGGAGGTTCCGATAGCAGCAGGGGATATTGGGTTTGTAAACGCACAGCTGACGAGTGGTGAAGTGCGGGCATTTCAGAAAGAGATGAAATCCCTTATAGAGGATCCGGTGGGACTATTGGAACAGGTAGACCAATTTTTAAGACCCAGTCTGTATACCTGGACTGAGTTAATGTCCATCCTGAACATTCTCTTTACTGGTGAGGAAAGAGGATTAATAAGACGGGCTTGGGAACCCGAGAATCCCCCAGGTGGTGAGGCACCAGCAACAGAGCAAAAATTCCCTAACGTAGATCCACAATGGAACAACAATAATGCTGAAGATCATAACCAAATGAAAGATCTTAAAACCCTAATTACTAAGGGCATGAGAGAGGCAGTCCTGAAATCACAAAACCTATCGAAAGCATTTGAGATCCTTGGCCTTTTTACAGAGACTTTGAGATTCAATGAGAAAATGAATCCTGAGGATCCAGTAGCACAGGGCCTCCTAAAGGTACACTTTGTGACTAAGGCATGGCTAGACATCCAGAAAACAATTCAGAAAATAGATGGGTGGAGTGAGAAATCACTTGATGAATTATTAAGAGAGGCTCAGAAAGTGTTTGTAAAGAGAGAGGATGAGAAGCAAAAACAGAAGGCGAAAATGATGGTAGCCATGGTTGATGAAGCAGTCAAGAAAAGAATTGAACCGGTGACTAGCAACCGGAGTGGAGGGTGGCAGCATGTATAACATAGAGGAAGGGGTAGAGGATGAAGAGGCCCTTTCGTAGGTTCCAGTCGACAGGGACAAGGACAGAGTTGGAGACCCCAACAAGCAGGGTGTTACCATTGTGGAAGGAAAGGACACTTTAAGCGGGAGTGTCCTGAAATACAAAGAGAAGAAAAAAACCATCCTGCTCATGAACTTTGATGAAGACTAGGGGTATCAGGGGTTCCTGCCCCCGGAGACCCACCGGGAACCCTTGATAAACGTAAAGGTGGGCCCTTATAGGGAAGATGTAGTTTTCCTAGTAGACACAGGGTCAGCGAGGTTATCCTTAAATTTTATATCCAGAGGAGTACAATTTACAGATCAGAAAATGACGGTGTCCGGAGTGAAGGGAGAAGGATTTACTGTCCCTGTATTTGAACCTATAACAGTTGAAAATAACGAAAGAAGAGTTGAAGGACAATTCTTATATATTCCAGACATAGGGAGCAACTTGTTAGGAAGGGATTTAATTACACTTTCAGAACTAAGAATTGGGGTGTGCGACTGAAAAATAGTAATAAGAATGGCCATTTTGACCGAGGAACAGGAGAAACAAATAGACTCCACGGTATGGGCATGTGAAGGCAATCGAGGGGGATTGCATATTCCCCCGCTAAAAATTAGCTTGTAAAAGGTGGGGGAGATGGTATATGAAAGACAATACCCCATCTAGGACGAAGGGGGTTACAACCTGTGATTGAGGGGTTAATTAAGGACGGCCTGTTGGAACCCTGTATGTTCCCTTATAATACCCCTATTTTGCCAGTAAGAAAATCAGACAGTACCTATTGGTTGGTACAACACTTGAGAACGCTTAACCGGATAGTACAGGTCCTTCATCCTGTTATTCTCGATCCTTATACCCTTTCGAATAAGATTCCATGTTACCACATGTGGTTCAGTGTGGTGGATTTAAAAGACACTTTTTGGACATGTCCACTGGCAGAAGGAAGTAGAAACATGGTCACGAGAGAAAATGAGAGGGGAACAACAGAAGCAACTAACCAATTGCTAAACTTTCTGGGATGACAGGAATTGAGGGTCTCAAGGAACAAATTACAATATGTAGAAAGAGAAGTGAAATATTTAGGACACTTGGTCAGTGAAGGGAAAAGGAAATAAGCCCTGAGAGGATTGAAGGAATAGTGGGAATGCCCCTTCCTCGGACTAAGTGAGAATTAAGGAAATTCCTGGGTACGGGGTATTGTAGGTTATGGATTGACTCATACGCCCAAAAGACAAGGATATTATACTTGAAACTGTTAGAGGAAAAACCACAGTTGTTAAAATGGACAGATGAAGAAAAGGAATTAGTAGAGGAGTTGAAAAGAAGCTTGATTCATTCCCCTGTCCTTGCATTACCTTCCCTGGACAAACCCTTTCACTTGTTTGCCCCCATGGATAAGGGAGCGGTCCTAGGGGTCCTAACCCCACACCAATGTCCTGTTCACCCGCAACATGATGTCCCAACTCCTAAACTCAAATGTCTGAGAAATGAAGGCAAGTGTGCTAAATGCCTTCTAAACTATCTTGTCTACCTGCGACACAACTTTCAAATAAATATGTAACTGAACTCCTAGGTCTCTCTGTTTGACAACACTATCCACGGCCCTACCATTAACTGTATTAGTCCTGCCCTTGTTCATTTTACCAACATGTAATACCTTGTATTTATCCAAATTAAACTCCATCTGCCACTCCTCAACTCATTGGTCAAATTGACCAGGATGCCTTTGTAATGTTAAATAACCTTCTTCACTGTTGACTCTATCATCAATTTCGATGTCATCAGCAGACTTGCCTCCTAAACGTCATCCAAATCATTTTGTAAACGACAAATAACAATGGATCCAGCATGATCACTGTCAAATGGTGCTGGTCACAAACCTCAGTCCGAGAAACAACCTTCCACCATCATCCTCTGTCTCCTATTAGATTAGAATCCCTACAAGTGGAAGCAGGTCGTTTGGCCCATCGAGTCCATACTGACCCTGTGAAGAGCATCCTGCCCAGACCCAGCCCCCTATCCTGTAAACCTACAGCTACTTTGGTGAATCCACCTAGTCTGCACATTCGTGGACGATTCACCATAGCAAAACCACCTAACCTGCACATCTTCGGACTGTGGGTGGAAACCAGAGCACCCAGAGGAAACCCGCACAGACACGGGAGAATATGCAAACTCCAAACAGACAGTTGCCTGAGGGTGGAATTGAAGGTGGGTCCCTGGTGCTGTGACACAGCAGTGCTAACCACTGTGCCACCCCAATTTTGTATCCAACTGGCAATTTCTCCATGTGATTTAACTTTACTAATCAACTTACCATGTGGAACCTTGTCAAAAGCTTTACAATAGTCCATGTAGACAATAGCCACCACTCTGCCCTCATCAATCTTTTTGGTTATGTCCTCAAAAAACTCAATCAAGTTTGTGAGACACAATTTCCCATGCACAAAGACATGCTGACTACCCTGAATCAGTCCTTGCCTTTCCAATTACCTATCTCTCAGAATCAACTCCAACAACTTACTCACTACTAATGTCATACCCACCGGTCTATCGTTCCCAAGCTTCTCCTTACCATGTTTCTTAAATTATTCACTTTAGCCACCCTCCAGTCCTCTGGCTGTAGATGATACAAATATCTCTGCTGGGGGCCCCACAATTTCTTCCCTAATGTACCACAGCATCCTGGGATACACTTGATCAGTCCTGGAGAATTATCCAACTTCATTTTCTTTTCAGACCTCTAGTACCACCTTTTCTCTAATGTGGACTGTTTTCAAGACAACAATATTTCCTTCAGCAGATGTTGTTTGCTATAATTTAGAATTCGATAAGTCAGTAGACTTGTCATAAGTGAAAAAGACAGCTGTGCCTCTTCAAAACCAATGGAAGCATTCAGAAAAAAGAAGAAGAAACATTTAGATCAGCAAAAACCAACTCAACAGATCTTGGAAATGAAGATTACCATATTGTTTCTCCAATTTTCTCTCTGTCAATTCTTTCCCTTATTATATTTTTGTCTGGCTGTGTGTTTAAGGGGTTTAGAGATTTAATTTGTAATATTTTTAAAATTTAAAACATATTTTTATTGCTAGAATGTAATGACTTAAATATAGAAACATAGTAGGTGAAAGTGAGGACTGCAGATGCTGGAGATCAGAGTCAAGATTAGAGTGGTGCTGGAAAAGCACACCATTCCTGATGAAGGGCTTTTGCTCGAAACGTGGATTCTCCTGCTCCTCGGATGCTGCCTGATCTGCTGTGGTTTTCCAGCACTACTCTAATCTTGACGACAGAAACATAATCCTTGCCTTCTATCAACTTAGAACTGAGAAATAGGTAGTTTGGGGAAATTTGCATAGTTCTGTTTAAAAACTATAACTTTTATGATAACTGCATATAGTGGGGCGTGATTTCCACTGTTTTACTCCAACAATGTCTAATAGTTGACAGTTAGTAAAGGTTATCACTTATCCTACAACACCATGATTCCACTTTCTAATACTGATATGATAACGAAAGAGCCAGAGAGAAAAGTAAAAAAAAAGAAAGAGAGACATGTGGATATTTCTTTACTCCTGTTAATTTGATTCCTTTCTTTTCCAAAGAAAATAATAATGTTGAATGCCGATAGCATACATTACCTCTTTATGGAAATTTTAATTCGGGGGAATGAGAGGTAAGGATGGAATTGGGGGATATGGTTAAAACTCAGAGAGAGCTCATGTCAACCATTGAGTCTGTACAAGCCAGAGCTATGTCGCTCATTCCCACATCCTTGCCTTTTTCTTGTAGCCTTGTATTTTCTGTCTCTCTGTATAATTATCCAGTTCCCTTTTCAGAGCCACTATTTAAGCTACTTCCATCACACTCTCAAGCTGTGGATTCTGGGTCCAAGCAACTTAAAAAAAAATCGCAGCTCACCTTTGGCTCTGTTGTCAATCACCATCATTTAAGTGAAGGTGTGAAAGTTCCTGCCTTCTGGCCAAACAGCCTTGGTTTGTTGTAGTTGTGAGGGGATGGGAATGTTGGAATACAAGGAGATAGATAAAATGTTACAGGCGAGATGGGTGACAGCAGAGCAATGACAAAAAGAGATCACAGTATTTGAATGGGCCATTCAAACAGCAAGAAGTAGTAGCAGAGATGGGTAAAACCTTACCCTAGAAAGTGAAATGGGACAGTGGAAGGGTGATGGGGTTAAGGAATATACCGTAAATCGGTTTTCCATCTCATATCATTATTCTGGTAAGCAGTGAGTGCCAATCAGATTGCATGACTTAGAGATCAGAAATCATCTGCTGACCAAACTGGGCCATCTTCAATGCCAGATAGAAGCTGCATTTGGATGTGGAAGGGATATTAGGAATGGTGAGTGCATATCACAATGAGAGAGTGGTAGATGGAGTAGGGGGTAAAGGAGAGTCATTTGGAGGGGTCACAAACAATCCTGCACTTATTGGTTCCAAACTAAGGTAAGATTAACAAGAACATGCCTACAGTTTGCTCCTGGTCATCTAATAGCCCTGTTAAGAGATGCTCTTTGTGTCATTTGTAAACTTGAAAATGTAGACTAAACTTGCAGAAAGCGGGGGGGGGGTTCCAATGACCAGTCTAAGGTTTTATGGCAAATTTCCATAAAAAGGTGCAAGCAGCTAATTTTGATATTGAAACAACATCTATGCTCTTTCAGGCAGTTGGATTTGCCATGTAAAAAAATGGTTCTACCCTTCAGGTAAGCCAAACTCTTTCACTGTTTTGGCTTGGATTCATTGACTAAGTTAACCAATCATTAACCTCTGCAAGTATTTCCTGGCACTTTCCACTGTCATACATTGGTGAACATGATTTGCTGTTAGATATTCCAAGATTCTCAATTATAATAAGAACGGGGGGCAGTAAAAACCAACCACCACTGGAACCTACCAGGCACCATTTTTAAAAGATAATCAGACAGCAGTTCACACACTGCAATCTGACAGCCTCACTCAACCTCTGCTCATCACACCCACCAACCATGAGAAATGTCAGTGATCAGGTAAAAAGCAATGCCAGACTTGAGCAGCTGCCTTTCTGCCGGTTCTCCTGAAGGCTGTCCACAGAGAATGTTCTTTTACCAAATGAGATAAGCCCATCTGCAGAAGGGAAGCTGGACAGTGGTGGCTGTGAAAGGTAGTGGCTCAAGAGAAGCTGGCTCCAGTGCCAAAAGATAATGAATGATCTGCTGCTAGGGTATTGCTTCATGGTGCTAGGAATGAGAATCAACACTGTCAGGTTGACACTGCAGAGGACAGGCACACAGGAGATTGGGTGCCAGGCATCTCCATTGGTTCTGAGGGAGGGTCACGCGACCTGAAATGTGAACACGGATTTCTCTCCACAGACATGTTAAGCTTTTCTGTTTTTGTATCTCCATCAATTTCATCATGCAGTTGATGTCTGTCACTTCATTGCAGTTACTAATGTGGTCCTACTTGTACATCAGTTGTAATGCCTCTCACAAATCTGCCAGGGATCACACTTGAACCACAAAAAGGAGCGACAAAACAGAGCCACCCATGCAATATGAATGCGGTGACCTTCCGTAGCAATAAGTAGAAAGTATACATCTGACAGCTTCTCATCTCACCAAAGTTTGCATGGGATAAGAGTTCAGTCCCACTTGTCTGCTATGGTCAGGTTTGCTGGCATCTGCTAGTGACTGCCTTGCTTGATTCGGCTTGGAGGTTCAGTCAGGCTCAACCTTAACACTGTTATCATTGAATAACAGCAAGCTAGCCTGCATTTGACTGTGACTTTTCATGACCTAATCAATGTGGAGATCTTTCAACCCTAACACTGAAAGCATATTTGCAAATAAGCAGCTTTCTTTCTGTTCGAGCCAAGTCAATGCAGTTGTTTGTATACTCAGCAGAGCTTCAAGGAAGACAATAGGAGCAGAATGAGGCTATCTTGCCTATTCAATCTGTTCTGATGATATTGACCCTGCCAGACTGATACCAAAATTATATGGTTGGGTTTGTGAACAGGCATGTTTCTTGTATTTAGTTGACAAGATAGTGCCTGGAAATGTAATTCCAGCACACTGGAATCTAATAAATTCCTAACATGCTAACGTAAGAAAAATAGGTTTCTGTCAATTGTGTAAAATAAAATAAAGAACTGCAGATGCTGGAGATCTGAAACAGACACGAACAGAAATTGCTGGAGAAACTCAGCATTTACGGATAGAAAACAGAGTTAGTGTTTCGAGTCCAGTGACCCTTGTTTGTTAAAAACCAAAATGACTGTGGATGCAGGAAATCAGAAACAAAACCAGAAATTGCTGGAAAAGCTCAGCAGGTCTGGCAGCATCTGTGGAGAGAAATGAGAGTTAATGTTTCATGTCCAGTGGCCCTTCCTCAGAACTCCTTTGTTCTGAGACCCTTTTTTGTTCTTCACTGAATTTGAAATCTTAACTTGTTTTCTCTCCACAGATAGTGCCAGTTCTTCTGAGTTTCTTCTGCAATTTCTGCTTTTGTTTGATCTTGCCAATTGCAGTTGGGAAACCAGACCTGCCTGAAATGTTTTGAGGTCTTATTGACAAATGTTCCACGTGTCAACGTAAAACAGACACGTAGTCTCCTACCCAATTAAGTTTCTCTGTCCGCTTGTCTCAAAGCTCCAGGCAGGGCAGAGAATCATTGAAACCCTACAGTGCTGATAGAGGCTATTCAGCCCATCTAGTCTGCACTGATCCTCCAAAGAGCATCCAACCCTATCCCCGTAACCTTGCATTTCCCATGGCTAACCCACATGACCTGCATATCCTGGACACTATGGGGCAATTTAACATGGTCAATCCACCTAATCTGCACATCTTTGAACTATGGGAGGAAACCAGAGAACCTGGAGCAAACCCGTGCAGACATGGGGAGAACATGGACTTGATGGGCCGAATGGCCTTACTTCCGCTCCTATGTCTTATGGTCTTAACATGCAAACTCCATAGACAGTCACCAAGAGTAGAATCAAACTTGGGTCCCTGGTGCTGTGATTCAGCTGTGCCAACCACTGAGTCACTGTGCCACCCAGATCTGGCCTATCCACCCAAAATTCCATGAAGTATAATTGTGTTTTTCAGGAGTTTCACCAGAATGGTTACAAAGCTGACTTCACGAAGAATACTAATGTTAGTTTGACTGTCCTTCCATTGACCCTGGAGAATTCAGTGGAGATACTGATGATGGAATTTCTACTCCCTCACTTCTCTATCTAAATCCATCATTGTCAAGCTAACATGTGGTTTCCTTTTATCTCCTTCTTTTACTCATTTATAAGTTCTCTCAACTCCCTTTACTCCAACGGATGGAATAAAAAACCTCTAGGAATTATCTCTCTGCTCTTTGTAGGCAATCAGTCAGATTGCTAACTTGTCAATCCATCGACCTCACTGTAATGTACAGCACAGGCACAACCCATTGGCTCAATAGGTCACTGCTGATGTTAATGCTTCACGAGTTCAACCATCAATTTTAACAAACCCTTTCATAATCTTGAAGACTTTCAGCTTTCATTTTCTAAAAGAAAGAGCTATATGTTGTTCATTCTTTCCTACTGGTTATAATTGCTGAGTCATAGTCATAGAGTCATACAGCAAAGAAACAGACCCTTCAGTCCAACCAGTCCATGCCGAACAAATTTCCAAACTAGTCCCACCTGCCTGCACTTGGTGCATATGCCTCCAAACATTTCTTATTATTCAAATGTCTTTTAAACATTGTAACTATCCCAGTATCCATCACTTCCTCTGGAAGTTCTTTCGAACACACGAACCACTCTTTGTGTAAAAATGTTGCCCCTCGTGTCTTTTTAAAATCTTTCTCCTGTTACCTTAAAAATATGCCCCTGATATTGAAATCCTCCACCCTAGGGAAAAGACACCTGCTATTCACCTTATCTATACCACTCATGATTTTATAAACCTCTATAAGGTCACCTCGCAACCTCCTATGCTCCAGTGAAAGAAGTCTCAGCCAAACCAACCTGTCCTTCATCCAGATACTCCTTCATGAGTATCATAGTCAAATTCACTTGAAGCTTGATTCCATGGAGTTAAGGATATCCAAACATTGCTGTATGATCACTATATAGCCACAATAAAACCTTGTGCGGTGCAGCTTGGATTACAGTCAAATACTCAGCACAAACCTCAATTCAAATTCAAGGTGATCAAGAATGGCTTTCCAGCCTGAAGGTCCTTTTTAACAAAAGAAACTCAATTAGATTATACTAACGTCACAGACTGCAGACTGCAATGTACTGAATTCTTCTGTTGCATCTGGGTCTGAAAGTGTTAATACTGAGCAATGTCCAAAACACCAGATGCAATCTGGGCTGGTGGGCAGACCAGCTTAGGATCTTGAAGAGTGGGACAGAACATCTGGTCTTCCCGTCTTATCAATGGAACCTGTAACCAGATGCTGACATATAATAAATCATATCACGTTAACAACAGAGATTCTTTTAGTGAGACCATCAAGATCAAAGGCTATCTAGTTTCCTGCACTTGAAGAGGACAGTGATAGCAAGCTTCACTATGACAAGCAATTCATATAGCATAGTGAGCTCGCACGACCAAAAAACATGTACATTTGCAGTGCCTTCACATAAATGTTACATCTAAGCCATGCAACAACCCAAAGATTTCCACAGAGACTGAGATACATCTGTCCCATTAAATGCTTGTGCATGCATGATTGTACAAAGAAAATAATTAAAGCTCTTAAATATATTGACTGCACACAACAAAATAAAAAGACAGAGTTTTACTCTTATATAAATCATTACTGTGTACAGTACACAGGTGTGGTCTAATCTAGGTTCTGTATCATTTCGTCTTTACTTCCTTGGTTTTCAATGATATCCCTCTGGAAATTAAACTATTATTGGAAATGTCTTCTGTTCATGGTGGCAATCTAAATGTGTGCAATAATGCTACACCTGCTGCCCCCACTGTCAACTAGTTCCGCAAGTAAATGACACTCATCAGAGAGAAAGAAATTACAAAGAATACTACTCTGGGTAATTCAGTTGTTGTTTATAACACAACATAACTTCATAGTCTAAATAATTTAATAGTAATATTTTATTAAGCATGTGCCCTTTTATGTGCTAGCTACATAATATACATCCAATTAGACTTTGTTTGAAGGGAGCAAGCAAATTGATCAATTGTACCACGGTGTTAGATTAATGTTAGAATGCAGTGATCCAAGTTAACAATGGATGGTTGAACCAAATATGATAGAGATGGTAATAATTTCAAAAGCATAATATCCCATTGTGTGAATATAGTCATAATAACTCAGAAATCTGAAATGGTTTACAGAGGAGCCTCGATTATCTGAATGACGCGGGGGGTGGGGGGGAGTATTTAGTTCGGATAATCGAATGTTGGATAACACAGTTTAGCCAAGTATCAGGAACTTGCAATCTTGCCATATAATCCGAAATTCAGATAATCGAATGCTGAATAATCAAGGTTCCTCTGTATTTCATTGGTTGCTCCATCTTCTCTGTTGCTTTCATCTATTGACATAAATCAAAATATTTCTCAGAGCTTTAATGTGACCCAGAGCTGAAAACCTGTGTGACTAAGGAACCAGCATGTTAATTTTTGCAAGCTGATGATGAAGCTACTGTAGTCTGTTCCCTATATACATAGGGAACAACATTAAAGAGGGCCTTGCAAGAGTGGTAATATATTTCAAATCAAGAGAGTGTGTGAGTGGCATGGAAGTTGAATGTGATAGTGTTCATAGGGACTTGTTGCCATTATAGTGAGATTTGTGGTTTAGGGTTTAAGAGGTGTTAAGGAGCTCTGATGAATTGCTGCAAAAACACCCTTGCCACATTTTCATTGGCACTGGAATGAGTGACTTCACAAAGTGATAAATGGGATCAAGCTTTGTCCTGGGATGGTGGGAAGCACATTGAGTGTTTTTGGAGTAGCATCCGTCAACACAGGTTGAGACTGTTCCATCACATTCGCTTCCTCTAATGCAGATCAGACATTGGAATTATTGCATGTTCTCTGGTGACTACTCCTTCCTATTAAAAGTTACATTATCCTAAAAGCATCTTTAAATGTTGTAAATCTCAAGACAATGTAGAGTGATACTAAACTGCTAATTCTTTCTTCTGCCAATCATTTATTAGAATAAATTGGCATGCTCAGTTTTATTAGTGGTCTTTTGGTGTGAAAATAATATTTTGGCAAGAGTTCCAATAGAAAAAAAGTGGAATATGGGATAAAAAAAAACAAAAGAACCGCTGATACTGTAAATCAGAAACAAAACAGAAGTTGCTGGAAAAGCTCAGCAGGTTCAGAACATCTATGAAGAGAAATCAAAGTTAATGCTTCAGGTCCAGTGACTCTTCCTTAATTTCTCTTCTCAGATGCTGCCAGACCTGCTTAGCTTTTCCAATCTTCTGTTTCTGTTACTGGAATATGGGGTCTTGTTGGATTATGTGTATGAATGCTAAGCCTTCAATGTATCATAACATTAAATCATAGGATCTCTACAGTGCAGATAGAGGCCATTCAGCCAGTTGAGTTTTCAGCACAACTCCAAAGAGCATCCCACCCAGACCCAACACCCCACCCCCCTTCATGTAACCCCACATTTCCCATGGTTAATCTACCTAACCTGCACATCTTTGGACTATAGAAGGAAATTAGAGCACCTTGAAGAAATCCGAGCAGACATGGGGAGAATGTGCAGACTCCAGGCAAATAGTCGCCCAAAGCTGGAATCAAACGCAGGTCCCTGGCACTCTAATGAACCAGTGCTAACCACTATGTCACTGTGCCACCCACCATTTGAATGCTTTGCACGTTGTTACAGTTAATTAAAGTTGAAAGTTGATAGCAAACTATTTTGCCATCTTGGGCAATTTTCACAATTTTCCCATTTTGTTTAACTGCTTCCAATTGCTGGAGGCAGCACATCTTTATCAGTGACCTTGCAGTAGATATCCCCAACTGCAGTTATTGAGGAAGGAAGATGGAAGGATGAGATGTAATCCTCAATAACTTTGCTGAGCAAAAATCTGCTCTTCTCAATTTGAAATTTTTAATTGATCTTCTACCTCAACAGCCTTTTGTGTGAATGAATTCCAGAATTCATTGCCTTTTGTGCGCATATGTAGTTTTTGAAATTATTTCTGAACATCTTAGCTCTTTTACAGTTATCCCACTTTCTTCTGGACTCTCTCACCAGAGGAAGTAGATTCTCTCTGTATGTTCTGTCAAATCCTGTAGTTGCATTAAACACCACAATAAACTATACCCTTCATTTTCTATGTTCAAAGAAAGATAAGCCTGGCCTTTGAGACCTGTAATTATAAGTTAATCCTTTTACCCATGTGATCACTGAATCCACTCCGTGGCCAGTATATCCTTCTAGACATGCACAAACCTGAATGAGGTACTGCAGGAGATGTCTAAGCAGAGCAGTTGAACTGATTGCAATGTTAACATGGCAATTACAGTATTGCTGAGAAAGACAGGTTTTGTTATAACTCTTTGTTTTTCACTCATCAAAATAATTTTCAAGAATAATCAAAGTAAAATCAAAACAAATTGATATTGTGTGACTGCTTATTGGTTGTCATGTAAAATACCTCAGTTAATGATAACAGACAGTTAACTGCCAAGTTTTGTTTACATTTTAAACCAGGCTGACTGACACTGATTAATCAAGGCATTACCCTGTGAAATTGATCATAGAACAGCTGTCATCTATTTTGTTGCGTTGAAATGATGTGTGTAGTCTGTTCTTTCTATCTGCAAAGAACAGGGCTTTGTGTATTAATATTTGTAGCTTCCAGAAAACACAAGTGTGCTACACCTGAGCTCAACTAACAATCTTAAATTGGTTTTAGGCATAATTTTTGCATGCTCAGGACTGCTTAGCAAATACTTTCCAATCATGGGATTATATCTATTGTTTGGCCACTGTGCTGTGAGCTTTGTAAGTGTGGGCTTGTACGTGTGATTAGCCAAAGTGATGTCTAGTTTTATATGATCCACTAACTTTTAGGACGTGCACCCTACTTACCAAATGATTAATTGTAACTTTTATTCCTTTTGATTTCAACCCTCTGCAGATAAAAGCAAATATTTCATTAGCAATTCACTTTTCTTTTGAACCTATCAAATGACCTCTGTGCATGGACACCACCAATAAGACCATATACCTTTCCATATTGTCAAAAGTACAAGTTTCTATTGGTCAGGATGATGCAGAACTGCCAAGCTGTATTCTTCCAGCCTCCTGCTTGCCCACTTTGGATTCCAGCAACTGCAGTTTTTTGTCTCTATAATAGTTGATGCAGCATTGACTGAGCATAGTGCCATTCTTGTCTAAATTCAGCAGGGTGGCAAATGTAGCCCAGTGAACTATATATCAAGATCTTCGACTGAAATAGAGAAATGATACACAATTATTGAAAAGGAAGCATTGGCACTAACATGGGATTGTGAGAAGTTTGCAGATTAGGTCTTAGCTCCAAAATTCATCTTTGAAACAGACCAAAAACATAAGATTATATTGTTAAATGCTAAAGAATTAGCAAAAAATGTGTAGATTTCACTTGAGATTGATGGATTTTGAAGCCATAACCATGTCAAGGAACAACTGCATTGATGTATTGTCATGGCTTCCTGTTGAAAAGCCAGAAGTGGACATAAATGTTGTTGAAGATGTGGAGTCCTGCACTTCCTTGATGACAAAATAATTACCTATCAGCAACATCATCTGGATTAGATGAAATTTGAAAGGGTGAAAAATTAGATGAAAAATGTCTTCAAATTCATGAGTGTTGCATTAAAGGATGACCTGAATATTTTTTACATAATTCAAGAATGGGTACCATTATTCAAGAAGGAGCAGGGGGTAAACCTGGAAACTACAGGCCTGTCAGTCTAACCTCAGTGGAACGAAACTATTGGAAGCAAATCTGAAATACAGAATTAATCTAGAAAATACAGAATTTGGAAATGCAGTGATTAATCAAGAACTGTCAGATTTGTTAAGGGAAGGTCATGTCTGACTAAGTTGATTGAAGTTTTCAAAGAAGTGACCAGGTGTGTAAATGAGGGCAATATTTTTGATGTAGTCTACTGGACTTCAGCAAGGCTTTTGGTAATGTCCCAGATGTGGGACTGATAGTAAAGGTAAGAGCCCATGAGATCCAAGGAAATTTGGCAAATTGGATCCTCAAATGGCAGATTATTAGGAAGCAGAAGGTAATGAGTTGAGAGGTTGAGTGCTGTTTCTCTGACTGAAATCGGTATCCAGGAGGGTACCACAGGGTTCACTATTGCGGCCCTTGCTGTTTGTCATTTATCTAAGTGCTTAGAGTTGAATAGAGGAAGGTAGATCAGTAAGTTGGCAGATGATACAAAAATGGTGGGGTGATATACAATGAGGATGATAGCCTTAGATTATGGTAGGATACAGAAGACTGGTCAGATGGGCTGACTAGAGGCAAATAGGATTCAATCTGTATATACGTGAGATGATACACTTGGGCAGGACAAACAAGGCAAGGGAATACAAGATGAACAGTAGGACTTTGGGAAGCAATAAGGATCAGAGGGACCTTGATGAGCACAAATCCCTTAAGATATCAGGACAGTTGGATAAAGTAGTTAAGAAGGCATGTAATATATGGAATAAAACAAAGGATTGTGGATGATGGAGATCTGAAATGAAAATAGAAATTGCTGGAGAAACTCAGCAGGTCTGGCAACATCTGTGGGAAGAAAGCAGAGTCAATGTGTCGAGTCTGGTGCCTCTTCATCAGAGTCTTTATATTGTATATGACATATGTGCATTTATGAACCAAGGCATAAAGTTTAAGAGCAGGGAGATTATGCAGGGAATGCATTACATATTGATTATGCCAAGCGAGAATATTTTGTGCTGTTCTGAAAGTTACATTATACGTGATAGCACTGGAGACAGTGCAGAAAATATTTACCGGGTGTTGCTTGGGCTAGAGAGTTATAGTTATGAAGAGAGAATGGACAGACCATGGTTGTTTTCTTTCAAGCAGAAGAGGTTGAGAGGGACATGATAAAGCTGTGTAAGATTATTGGAGGCATATGTATGGTAGACAGGAAGAAACCTCTCCCCTTGAGAGGAAGATCAATGACCAGGGGGCATAGATTATAAGTAAGGGGATGCAGGCTTAAGGGAGATGTGATGAAAAATGATTTCACCCAGAGGGTGGTGGAAATCTAAACGTTCCTATCTATAGGGCTTGCAGAGGCAGAAACCCTCATAACATTTAAGGTATATTTCGATGTATACTTGCAATGCTATATGGCTTTGGGCCATGTCCTGAAAATGGGCTTAGAACAGTTAGATGGTTGTTTTTGACCAGTGCAGACTTGATGAGCTCTGTGCTATAGATCGTTATGACTCTATCATTCTATCCTGAGGTAACACGTTGAACATGGAGACTTGATGATTTATGATGAAAGATACTCATACCTGCATTGTGGGCATCACAGGCTGGCCAGCATTTATTGTCTGTCCTTAGTCACCCTTGACAAGTTGGTGCTATGGTCCACTGGGGTACACAGATTTACAATGCCATTAGGGAGGAAATTCCAGGATCTTGCTGCAGCAACACTGTAGGTTTGGCAACACATGTCTAAGTCAGGATTCTGACTAATTTGGAGGAGAACTTGTTGGTGGTGGTGTTCCCAAGTATCAGCTGTCCTGATCTTCTAGACGATAGTAGTCATGCATTTGGAAGGTGCTGACAGACTTAAGATTCTTTCGAGGTTACATCAGTGCTACGTTCTGATATCACATGTCACGCAAGAGTGCAAAATCATGTTTGGATACAAGGAATCTCAAAACCATGACAAGAAATGATTTCAAGCTGCAATCCACTGTCACTGAGGCTGCCTCCCTCTCCTGAAAAAAAGAATGAAGAAAACCAAATTCAGAAAAAAAGATCAATGCATGACACAAATGTGTTTTGAGAGGAAACATAGAGAACTTGAACCATATACTTGCACCAAGAGAGTTGCGAACAGAATCAGGGAGGTTGGTGAAATAGTAACAGAGGAAAGATAGACTTGGGGAGAGGTGCAGTGCTGTGAGATTAGATTAGATTACAGTGTGGAAACAGGCCCTTTGGCCCAACAAGTCCACACCGACCCGCCAAAGCGAAACCCACCCATACCCCTACATTTACCCCTTACCTAACACTACGGGCAATTTAGTATGGCCAATTCACCTGACCCTGCACATCTTTGGACTGTGGGAGGAAACTGGAGCACTCGGAGGAAACCCACGCAGACACGGGGAGAACGTGCAAGCTCCACACAGTCAGTTGCCTGAGGCGAGATATAAAATATGAAAATAGACAGTCCACATCACCAGTGTCAGAGTCTACTGAGATATTTCTATGAGAACCTTGTTCTAAGCCTTGTCCTGTGCAGAAGACTATGCTTAATAAAAGGTAATGTTAACTGACAGCCTGAAAAGGGAAAGACACTTATACTCTAGCTATGTGCAAAGGGAGCAACCACATTCAGACCACATGGAACCAAGGGCTGGGTCTGTAGTGCTCTAAATAAGATGTGCTCTTTTACCATCCCTGGATACAGTTATGTTCAATAAAATCTGTTGCTGTTCACACACTGAAGCGTAGAACACAGACTGCTGCAGAGCCTAGACTCCTGCATTTTCCATTAGTCCTAACCAAGAACACAACCTAAATCAAGTCCCCCAACAATGCTAACAGACCGTAAAGGTTACAAGCAGCACTGGAGGCCAATAAACTAAGAGATGAGGCATTATGATTTCCAGATAGACAATAATGCCCACCAACTTCACTCCCCCACCCCCTTCCAAAACCCACTACTCTCCTAGGCTGTTTCATTTGAGTGCAGGACCATTTCTCACAAATAGAAATTTTAGATCACATTTGAAAAATGCTATGTTCGGCATGAGTCATAAATTGTCTACAACAGTGCCTTCAGTGGAGGGTTGAAAATTGGCAAGAGACTTGCCAAGAGTTTGGCACTTAATTGCCACTAAGAGAAGAGTTGGTCCAAGTTGGTCGTAGAAATGTGCCAATATGGTGGGGAGGAGGGCAGAAATTGGGGTTCCACTGGCTGATCTAAAGTAAATAGCCTCCACTGGCTTGCAAAGTCTTTGCATTTAGATGGTTCCTGGAAGGCATATTGCCCAAAAGAAAATGGCTGGCATTGCAGCATATGGATACTTGAGCTCTACTCTTTCTCTTCTAAGGCTCTAGCTGGTAATGCAAGATTCAGCAATGACTTAATTCACCTTAAAGCACTTTTGAAGCCTCCTGAGATTATGTAAGACACTAAAGAAATGAAAGTTGTTCTGTAATGTCTGCAAGATGTGATTTGTTAACTCTCATAGTTTGAACCTGAATGAGATCGAAAATTTATGAAAAAATTTATTTTTAGTTGGTAATTAGCTGTTCAAAATTAAAAAGCTTCAGTCAATTTCTAAACGAATGACACTTCAAAGAAAACACTTGTCACTGGGAAAATGCATGTCTGCTACCTTTGCATGATTATTTATGTGCTGGTACTTTGGACCAAATTGTTACAAAATTACAACTTAAGATGAAGTGCATGGCATCTAAATTGAAATTAATAAAATCAAGAGACATAGACAATAGACAATTGACAATATGTGCAGGAGTAGACCATTCTGCCCTTCGAGCCTGCACCACCATTCAATATGATCATGGCTGACCATCCTTATTATTACTTATTACCAAACTAGCAATACAAGACTTGCATCTTTTTAAGTACTTTTCAGAAACTTAATTTGATCATCAGTTTCTGGTCAGAGTGTTGAGATAATTATCTTTAATATAAAATAGCAGAATGATAGATGTAAAAGCAAATCCAATGAAGCTGAATGATTGAACTTTGAAGACTACAAATGGAAGATAAGACTATCACGTATGTGGGTGTAGAGTGCATCCTTTAGCCATGTATCCATATATTTCTAGCCATTTATATATGCTGTGGTTATTAATTTATGCAGAGTATTTGCTCAGGTTATTCATTTAATGCAATAGCTTCGGGGCAGGGAAAAGAGCAAATATTAACATTTCCAGAAGTGAAACATTTCAAAGTTGAATTATTTTAGGCTTAAGTATCTTAAAGTGAAAATGTGCAGTTTTCCTGAGGGCATTTTGCAGCTCACGGCCCAGCTACCAATCAAGAAATACGAGTGAATAATGCATTAAATAGAAAATACAAAGAAAAACAAAAGTCCACACTGGGGATAAGAAGCCAATTAGAGATCCATTGTTGCTGATTGTTTATGTGGAATTGGATTTTGAATGCAAATGATGATAAAAACCATTACTATTTCAAAGTCACCATCTGTATCTCAATTCCACCAGCACATTTTCTACCTTGCTGATTAGACAGACCAAAACCAAGACCTTACCAAGTAAATTACAGAATTAACTCAATGTTTGGAAAATATTTGCTCTCAGGTTATGCTGAGACTGGAAAGGATACATTCATTGTCATTTTCCAATTGCCTTGGGAAGCTGATGATGGCCTACTGTAAGAAAAAATGTGAATCACGCTGAGTTGAATGGCACTAATATAATACAACTATTGATTTCTTTTTTTATTGTAGTAATGTTAATTGGAGAGGTATGATTCAATTCTAAAGTAGTCGCCATCGACATTTTGAACTGAAGGTATTCCCTACAGCACTATAGTTTTTAATAGGAGGTAATCATCTGCTCCATGAGAGACATTAATTAACCATTGCATTCTGAATCTGAATTTTCAGGGAACGCAATCAATAGTGTAGGTGCAAGGACAACGGTTAGTGTTGCCGGGAAAGTATCTGAATAAATACTATGGGGTGTAATTGTGCCCATTTTTGAATCCCAATTCAGCCCTTTGGCAAAAGTACCTGCCTGAAGAAAAAGACTTTACGATTGATTGAAATTGACACTTGAGATTCATCTGCATCTTAATAAATGTGGGAAAAACAATGACTGCAGATGCTGGAAACCAGATTCTGGATCAGTGGTGCTGGAAGAGCACAGCAGTTCAGGCAGCACCCGAGGAGCTTCGAAATCGACGTTTCGGGCAAAAGCCCTTCATCAGGAATAAAGATAGTGAGCCTGAAGCGTGGAGAGATAAGCTAGAGGAACGAGCAGCAAAATCGACGTTTCAGGCAAAAGCCCTTCATCAGGAATAAAGATAGTGAGCCTGAAGCGTGGAGAGATAAGCTAGAGGAGGGTGGAGGTGGGGAGAAAGTAGCATAGAGTACAATGGGTGAGTG
>NC_057711.1:110231156-110243996 GCF_004010195.1 Chiloscyllium plagiosum | reverse complement strand
ACAGTGGGGTCTGTGGGGGGCATGTCAGCAGAATGCAGGTGAGTGGCGTTGGTGGGGGCGGAGGTGGTGGTGACCATGGCAGTAGGGGTGGCGGAAATCACTGAGCATGTGGCATCAGCGATGTTATGAGGGGCGGAAATGATGTCACGTGTGATGCATGAGAAATTGTGAGGGGTGGAAGTGGTTGTGGGAGTGGCCATGATGGGAGCGGAAGTGACATCATCAATCAGCGTGGGGGTGGCAGCTGCATCAACTGCATGGCTAATGGCGTCTGAGTAGATTGTGAGGCCAGGGGAATCTTCTGGAATGTTTGAGGATGTCCTTTCCGGTCTCAGCATGACCTTAGAGCAAATATCAAAAGTAGAAAATGAACAGAAAAAGAATTGAATTGATTACAGATTAAGGAGTATTGATCCACTGGGTACTTTCTCAGAGTGCAGAAGAAAGCCCACAACTTTCTGACTCAGAGACAAGAATGCGAGCAATGCTAAGGCCTTTAATGCACAGCTTTACATTCACTCCGTATGTTGGAATCTCTTTACAATACTGTCTTTACAAAAAGTCCCTTAAATCTTCTATTTGACTTTCCTAGAGGTGCTGATTTTCTGACAACATTCTACTCATACGCTGATTGCCCTCTGGTATAAAGCCAATGTAGTATTCTTTATCTCAGTCCAAGCAGTGAGAGTCAATAGGCCATTGAATTGTGGGCGTGTCTGTAACTTTTCTTATAATGATTAATGGCATGTGTGAGTTGCTGGCTAGGCCAGCATTTATTGCTCATCCCTAATTGCCCAGAGGGTTTTGAAGAGTCAACCACATTGTTATGGGTCAGGAGTCACATGTAGACCAGACCAGGTGGCAGATTGTGGACTTTCTTCCCTAAAAGACATTAGTGAACCAGATGAAGTTTTCCTAATAATTGGCAACGCTTTCATAGCCATCATCTGACTCTTAATTCCAGTTTTCTATTGAATTAAATTTCCACCCTCTGCCATGGCAGGATTTGAAGCCTGAACACTACTTGGATTAAATAGTCTGGCATTAATATCACTAAGCCAGCACATGTGCATCTTTGTCCTAGGAACATGAAGGACTCTTGCATCATCACTGCTTCTGTTCCTTTATGCTTAGGGAGCTACTTTAACACATCTTGGGGATTAAAGCTGAGAGTTTTTGGTCTTCATGCCTCTGAACCAGGCTAGCCAGTAGAGTTACCACTAAGCCATCAGAAAAGATGCTAAGAGAATATATATGTTGCAACTTCAAATCTGTGTTCATCAGGTTGCAAGAACAATGGTAATGATGATATGATCACTATAAGCTAAATGAATTTTGCTTACTTTTAGTGGCTGTTTTTCAATGTTTCTTCCTTGCTGCAAAAACACACACACAAATAATAATGTTGCATTTTTCAGGATGCATCATACTGATGGCTATTCTGCAGCAAATTAGTGCTGGAAGTAGCATTGATTGCTTTAATGTGAAATGGTAGTACTTCTGACATGAGAGGTAGTTGCCAGCCAATTGGATGTCCAGCAACTCCATCGTCTCAAACAGCACCAAGCAGCTGTAGTGGCCACCTTTGGGGCTACAGGTAGTTCAGATAAAGAGGAGGCGTGACTTGAGGAAATTTCCAGGAATTGCTCATGCCTGGTTAGGACACCCTGAATTGACTGTGGAGGATGAAGGGAATGGGTGGTGGCGGTGGAGTGCTGATGGCTAACCTGGAAGAAGGGTAAAGGAGGATGTTTGACTTTGGGGTGGGTTACCTCTTATGGGCAAAGGGGGGGTCGCAGAAAGACAGAAACCCTTCGGCCAGCAGAAGCTCATGCAGCTAAAGCTACTGGACTTTTCACATCGATGGGCTTTACTTCTTTCCAAAGGTAAAATATCAGTAGAGGAGGAATGAGAATCTCAAGAGGCCAATAATTAACCAATTAAGGGTCTCAGTATGACCAAGAACAGACAGATTGCCAAACACCTTGCTGCTCCTGGTAACATTTTAAAGTGGTAGTTGGTAGGTGGGTCACCTGGTAGATTTTATGAACTGCCTCTCCTTCAAAACCATCAATGGGGCAATGTAAAATCTAGTCCCAAATAAATAGATGCACACATCTGTTTGACCCACTCACTCAGACACATTCCCCAAGATACATAGATAGACGGACACACGCACAGGTTCAAATGTCACTTATTATTGGATTCACTAAATTTGTTGAACGTGTTTGCAGAAATCATCAAAAATATAAAAGGATGGTTGCAAAAAAGAAACATAAAGAAAGATCAGCTGTGTGAGAGATAAATCATGTTAAGAACAAGCATTAGGTAACCCTGTGTACTCTTTGAATTGGAATAAGAGTAGTTTTAAAAAGCAGAAACCAGTTATGTTGGTGTGCTGTAAGATTTTAGTAACACAGAAATAGGTGGTGATAGACAAAACACGAATGAAAATTAAATTGACTCCGACAGCAGCATCCAATCCAAAGCCATTTGGGAATTTTAGAATCTCAATTTTGAAATTCTGACTGTAATTCTATTCCACTTCTAGTGCCTTGACCCATTGCTATCCCGAAAGGAAAGTACTGTATTATACAATCAGCCAAAATGAACTATCCTACTCAAATACAACATTCTCAATGGCATTATTAAAAAGCAATATGTTGTTGTAAAATCGTACTGAATATATTGATCCAACATTTGTCGTGTTTTTGACAGTATTGTTTGTCATCATTATCTCTCTGAATCTGGTGCAACTTCAGGATTTAGCACAAACAAAGGCTAACAAGAAAATTCTGAAGTTGCAGTCTGTCATTTGCTGCTCAGCTGTGGATTGTTATGGGTCTCTCCCCTGGAGGTGTCAATCCATACAATTAATGGATACGTCAATAACTTTTCCTTTTCCTCTCTCATGTTATTAAAAAAAAGAAAAGTCAAGTCTTGTTCAATGAAATAAAACTAGGTTTTAATTATGATATTCATAGTATCTACTCCTTAACAGACCATCAGGCACTGAAGAAGAAAATGGAATGCTATTGTGTCCATTATGATTTGTTGTCAATATCTTTAAATCATTTGAAATATTATTTACAGTATCTGAACCACAATTTAATACCATGTGCATATTAATGTCATGTGTATATTTGAATCTTTATTTAACTCAAAATTTTTTTAAAAAATGTGTTTTGGCTATTAACACTTTCAAGTTGTGTTTGGCTGTTTGTATGTTGTAACATAATTGGTTGCATGGGCAGCTTATTGAAAAGACTGCAGCCAACCGCGGGTTGTTCTCATTAAACTACACAAGTCATTTCATCACAAAAGAGAGGACAATTTCACAACATATAGATTGTTCGATCTCTCAGCAAACCTTTTAGCACAGTCAAAAGCACCCTTGTTGCATAACTGATTGCAAAATTTAGACTATTAAATGTGCATTAATGCACAATCTCATGAATTCACACGGCGATATGTGCTATTTTTTCTATTATGGATCCATGCAATTTTGACACTAATTTCTCAGTGTCTAACACAGTGCTTTCAAACATATATCCTATGTTTCTAGCTCCAACTTGCAGCTCTTTCATGACTTGCTGTCCTTCCTCTGAGTCCACACCCAGGCTCAACCATTGAAAGCATCATTCATAAACACACTTAATTGCTTTTCAAAACATGCAACAATCCTTGGTTTTAAAACAGTTCTTCCTCATTTCATTCCACAATGTTAAAAAGCATGGAAATAAAAACACATGCATTCAGATTGAAGTTGTCTATTTTGCCATTTTTGTTCTCCTTCATCTCATTACCCGCAAAACTGAACAGCCCTAATAAACATCCTGTCCAAGCCTAGAACCTGTATAGTTTGCTAATTTTCTCCACTTGATCTTGTTTGGTTCCATTTGTTCATATCTATCCATTGTTAGAACATTTCTAGCAATGGCTTCTCTTCCTGTGCCCACGTGATTGCCTCATGAGTCCCTAAAGGATTTATCCTTGTCCATCCTTTTCCTCATGTTTGATGATATTAGCTGAAGCCTTGACAAAAGTTTCTGTATCTGGACTGTGGATCTGCATATCAATTTACGCTGAATTGCTGACTAACTTCCCATCACGAAGTTGACCTCATGAAGCAGCAGCGTTTCGAAAACTTGTGATTTCAAAAAACCCTTTTGGACTATAATCTAGTGTCATGTGACTTCTGACTTTGAAACCTGCTTTGAAATACTAATCCTTGCTGTCCTCATATACAAATACTACGCTGCTCTTATTGACATCAACTCAACTAAAGCTCCACTGACCTTTTCCTATCACGTAGCACATCACACTCACCCACCAATCCTATGTATGTTGATCTATATTTTCTTTTGATCCCATAATTCTCCAAATAAGTAATATTCATTCCTTACACTTAGTTCCTTTATGTAATATGCTCTAGCCCAGCTATCTTCCCCTATAAACAATCTACTCTTTTGATTCTTTCTTTATCATTTCTGTTTATTGTTGTGGTTCTGTTCGCTGAGCTGGGAATTTGTGTTGCAGACGTTTCGTCCCCTGTCTAGATGACATCCTCAGTACTTGGGAGCCTCCTATGCAGCGCTTCTGTGATCTTTCCTCCGGCATTTGTAGTGGTTTGCATCTGCCGCTTCCGGTTGTCAGTTCCAGCTGTCCGCTGCAGTGGCCGGTATATTGGGTCCAGGTCGATGTGCTTGTTGATTGAATCAGTGGCAGATTCAAACCACTACAAATGCTGGAGGAAAGATCACAGAAGCGCTTCACAGGAGGCTCCCAAGCACTGAGGATGTCACCTAGACAGGGGATGAAACGTCTGCAACATAAATTCCCAGCTCAGCGAACAGAACCACAACAACGAGCACCCGAGCTACAAATCTTCGCACAAACCTTGAATTTCTGTTTATTATTTCATTGGTGGTTGTACATTCAGCTCTCTATGCCCTAAGCTCTGGAATTTCTTCCTTAAATCCCTAAACCCCTTTGCTTCATGTGGCTTTTTTAAGATGCTTTTTACAATTCAGCTCTGAACAACCATTTTGCTGCTGCTCATGATATCTCCTTTGACTCACTTCTTTATTAATCTAATTATGCTTCTGAGCTGCTCTGGGATTTTACTAGAAGTTCAAGTCGCCAAACAGATGTACTTTTTTTTATAGCTGTTGAGATGAATTCTTCATGACATACCATAAATAATGTACACCTGATATCTTAAGTTTATATTATTGATACAGATTCCAAAAAAGAAATATTTTAAAATGCTAGAAACTGCAGACTTAAACAAGTCAGCTTCAGAACTGTGCGTGATGTACTGCCTGGCAAAATACGGTGTGGCATTCAATGAATGATGCACCTATGGAAGGTCAGGAAATCGTCAAACAGAGAAGGAGCTGTAACAGAAAGAAATGAGTGGGCTGACTATATTTCCAATTCCCAAACTCCTCCTCAGCAGAAAGATACTTCTTGCAGCAATTGTTGTGTTTTACCCTTCCATGAATATACAAAAAAAAGGCTAAAAATTGACCACAATCAGTCTGTGTGCGCCAGTTGGAAAAGATGTGCTAGTGGAAGACATTGTGTTTGTGAATTGAAATTTGTGCATATATGTTCCTTCATTAATTCTGTTCACGTTTATTAATTAATAAACTCATGCTTTTGTTTGCAGAAGAAAACCAGGCTAAATTGGTTCCTTCTAAAAGCATAAATATATTTGGTCTGGGAGAAAAGGAAGGGATACATTTTAAATTGACCTTGATAAGGCCAACTGAGAGGGCAGCATCAATAAAAAAGGGGAGCCAATTCATCTCATGTCACCTAGGAGCTTATTGATTTGGGTTGTCCATCAGAAACTGTAGTAGCCTGAGGAATCCAACTGGGCTCTGGTTGTAACACTGCCAGAGGAGGCGGTACCACCAGACACAGCCAACATGGACACAGACAGCAGCCCAGGTCACTGCTGTGTCCTGGTTTAAAAGGAACACCCAGCAGAGCAGGAGGAAGATGCATGACTTTCTGCACTCTGCAAGAGTAACTGCCACCACCTTCTCTCAGCTAACTCACCCAATATATTTGCTCTAATTCTGCCACTCACCAATATTCATGGATTACAACTCTTAATATTGCAAACATTCATTGGCTCTCCCTCACCTCATCTTCCCAAAGTAGTAACCTTTCCTGCCCTTACTGATCCATCAAAATGTGCATGTTTGAACATTGATTGACCTACCGATGAAGTGCAAGTTGAAGCTTTTGGATGGCTCCATTGAATCAATGGCAATCATAATCATTGCATTTGTCCCTAGCAAGACGTCAAAGTCTAAACATTTCTCTCTGCCTCAAAGAAAACGTCAGTGACTTACTTTGTGCATTTATTACGCAGTCGAATTTCAATCTGAGATGGCAAATTTCCAACAAGGAATCAATGTTTTAGAGTCGACATGAGACATAAATTTTCCCCCTCCTTTGTTTTCCCTTTTGTGTTGCTCCCCTCATTTCTGTTGAAGCCCTTAATATAGCCATTAATGTCCGCATTTTGTAACTCCTAGAGCACATTGCTTTAGTGCCTCTACACCTTCTTCATGCAAAGGCCAGTGTTACCTTGATCTGTGAGAACTCTCCCCTCCTGATCTACTGGTGCCTGTTATAATCTATAAAATGTCACGTTTCTATCTGGAGTAGGTCCCATTCATTGTAACCATTCACTGCAACCCAGTTCAATGAAAGCCTACCCCCACGCTTGCCTTGTCCAATTTTGCAAGGACTTCAAAAACTACCCCCAGATAAACTCATTGACCATTTGTGACTGATCCACTAAGGTTGACAATGGTCCAATTCTGGACTGAAATAGCATATAGCCATGACTAAGCAGGAGCTAATGTCTTCATCACACCCCGACTGATGTATCTGTAATCCTGGACTTACTACAATTGACCTGTAGGATTGAGTATGACCCAATCCTTGGACTTCAAGAATTTGGATCTAGAGAATCTGGTAAGAGCAAGTGTCTGACTGACCATAGCCAAACCCCTGGACTGGACTCAGATCAGTCTCTGACTGACTCTGGCACTTCCCCTTTTACTCCACTGAGGACCTTCAGACATAGTCATCTAGGTGAAGCAGTTAACCTAATGTCAGATACCAAAGGTGTGACGTTGACGTAGCATGGTGCCATTCAACAACATATCCATGCTATTAACTGTTCAGAAGTCCCCACTGTGACAGGCTGCCTACCTCTCCCTCTGTGGCAAACAGCAATGCAGACTATAGAGGCTGCCAGCCTGTATCCAAGCACAGACGATCTGTGTGCTTTTCAAAATCTTTGAAAGGGAATGTGGACAACACTGGTTAGACTGGCATTGATTGTCATTCATAATTACCTTGGAGAAAGTGGTGATGAGCTGCCTTCTTGATCTATTGCAGTCTCTGGGTTTTTGGAACATCTGCAGGGTTGTTAGGGAGGGAGTTCCAGGATGTTGATCCAACAACAGTGAAGGAACTGTGATACATTTCCAAGTCACTTTCCAAGTCAGAATGGTAAGTTCTTGAAGGGAAATCTGTATGTGGCAGTATTACCATCTGTCCATCTAGATGGTAGAGGTCAAAGCTATATAAAGGAATATGCTCTTGAAGAGCCTTTATGAGTTGCAAAGAAAGCAATGTGAGATGCAGAGGCTGACAGTCTGTAACTGAGCACTAAGGACTCCGTGCACTAAAAAGCAATTTAAGGCATAGAAGCTAGAGACCTCAAATTTAGCATAATATGAGTGAGAAGGCAAGAACCATATGAAGTTGTTGATTCTGAAATGCATGTACGCCCTGGCTTACAAAATGCCCTTGCTGAAGCATGCAAGTCATTGGTGTCCCTGGGCCCCAAAATTAAGCATTGAGGCCTGAATTGATGTCTGATTTGTTCCATGAGCAGACATGATGATGTGGTTAGGCTAATGGTTTGCTGCTGCTGAATTGTGTGGACAAAGAATTAAGGACAGTGGTGTCCATGGAGCATGCAGGGACATTCTGGTGAACACATAGTTAGATGATGACCAGGACAAGCAACTGGCAAGCTGCAGCTGTCAGGTACCTGCTCTCACTTCCACTTGAGAATTTGTATCATTTTGTTCCTCTGTGAAGGAGATGAGAATTGGAAGTGACACAGAAATAAGCTATTAATGAGATGCAAATGCATGGAAATAAAGTAGTTGCCAGTCAATAGTGAGATTCTGAAGTTGTCATTTAAGATTTAAGGACATTGCAAAACTTTTTCTTGCTGATGAGAATCTGACTTTTTTTATTATCACTTTATTTTGTCAACATTCTCGTCACTGTCCACGCCACACCAGTAAAGGGGAAATTTCCATAGAGCTATATTTAATTTGTTTGCATTTGAGCTTAAAACACACATTGACTTTGAAAGAAATGGAAGTTCTAACTGTAATGAAATCATAACTTAAACATCTGTGCTCTACTAATTCTAGTAAAGGCAAAAATATGCAGCTTTCATCTCAACTAATACTATGATACATTCCAGCAATCCTGGGAACTAATTAAACTAAATATGATTTGATGAATAGTAAGAACAGCACACATTGTTATTGTTAGAGTAGCAAGTTTCATATCTCCATGTTTCTTCTGGTTTATGCAATAGGGAATTCATGAGAGTTTAAACACTTTAATTTCATGGAACAAATGTTCTGGATAAAAATATAGTCCTTTAATCCTTTTGAGCCAAAGTTTCCTCAAATACTTTCAAACACATATTTCCTTGCATCTCCCATTTGAGAATATGGCATTATCACAGCCAGTCATTCACTTGTCTCCCGATGAGCGAATCAAATTTGTTGTGCTGTAGCTGATCAGGCCTTTGCCAAAAAAAAAACACTTTGAAGCATATTATTACCAGTAAGACAATAATCATGATTCTTTGAATCTTTGAAAACCACAGAAAGTCAACTTTAAAAAGGGATGTCATCTGATCTTACGAGGTTGCATCAAATCTCTTTGCACATGATTTTCACTAGCCATTCTGGTTTCTCAGTATCTTCTTTCATTTGATACAGATTTTGACCCTTATTTCAGCAGTCTGATAGCATTCAAAAGCTGGTAGAGGAGCAACTGCTCCATAGAATGCCATTACTGTCATTTCCCTGGGACTAAACTTCTGTGCTCATGATGATGGCACTGCTCACTACTTTAACGCCGTGTTTATATCTACATTTCGGTCATATATTCTGAAAAACAAACTATTTCAAATGATACTAGTTGGACTTGAGGTTAAATAAAGTCTCCGGACACATTGTGCAGAATCCTGCTTGACTCTCACAAAGAGGCATTGGTGTTCTTGGAAATTAGTTAATTAGCATTTTCCATATCCTCACTAACACCTTCTATCAAAGCAGTTATAGGCAGGAGGATTTCTTTTTACACCTCAATTGTTCCCTTGATCACTTGTGATTTTATTTTAATGTCACAGATTGCTTCATTGTGCTGTACTGTATTTTGTTGTTCTAGTTAATTTTATAGTCCACACTTTGAGAGTAAAGAAAAAATTGATATCTGATTCCTGACTATTTTCTTTATAATTTATTTAACAAGTTCCCATTGATCAGTTTGTTTTAAATTGAATATTTAAGTCTATGTAATCTTTCTGCAGTCAAAATTTAGGCCATTGTGCAAAGCTTCTGTTGGGATGGTAATATTTACTTGTGTAAGCTAACAGATGTTGATATCTTATTCTTAATTTATTTATTTTGGTAGGTGTGAGGCTAAACTATTAAATGCTAAAGTGAACATATAATGCCATCTTGTCAGTTGTGTCTTTTACTTGTTGAAATGCAAGTTTTTCTCTTTTAGCGAAAAAAGAATATAATTTTCAAATTCAAAGGTATAATTAAGGATTCTTCAATGATGATCAAACCAGAAGCTTACAATAGATTCTGTGCAAGGTTTGTAACTCAGGTTGAGATTGAGAGTGTAGGTTTGCTCGCTGAGCTGTAGGTTTGATATCCAGACGTTCCATTACCTGGCTAGGTAACATCATGGCTAAGCAAAGACATGCCAGAGAATTCCTAGAGGCCTGGCACTCCAACGACAACACCATAAGCAAACACATAGATCTAGATGCCATCTATCAAACCCTCAGAAAGCGAACAGGAAATGACATCACCACAAACCCCAGGAACCCCATCCAGGAGAAAGATATAAATAGAAAGCAGGAGACAACAGCTTTGCTTTTCTTGGAGGTTGCCACTGATGATGTTACCTAGCCAGGTAATGAAACGTCTGGATATCAAACCTACAGCTCAGCGAGCAAACCTACACCCTATAGATTCTGTCATCGCAGTTACAGAGCCCTACACTTCTGTGATTGAAGTGTCTGTTGCTGTCCACAACCCTTCTTCATTCCCCTATAAACATCTTCTGATAATTCACAAATTGCTTGTGTCTAGCTTCCTCCAACTTTCATTCTGATTCCACTTCAAATAATTGCATCCGTTTATCATTACAGATAGTGATTGTGTTGTCACTACCACAAAAATGAGTCTGAAAACACTCACTTGTAATGTTTCCTGGTGTAACACAACAATCTAAATCTTTGCATCTCAACCATTTCATTTGAATTAGAGATTTTAGTTTGTTTGTTTCATATAAAATATTGCTCATATTTTGCCAGCATAGGCCTGTCCAAAACTTTCAATTAAATCATCATTGAGATCTGTTGGGCTGATAGAGCTGGACATAATCTCGCTACCATTATTTTTGTTAAAACCAAGGACTCTCCTTGTTTTAAAACAATACATTCACCTTGTCATTCCTTTCAGCTTTCTTTCTAATTCTTCACTTTTCATGTGAATTCCCTTGAAAACCTTCTTAAACTGTGTTCAGTACAAATGTATAATTTGTTCAAGTATTACATTATTGTAATGTGTTTGTACAAGCATGACACATGTGCACTGACATTATTAAACATGTGGCTGTGTCATATGGCCTCATCATTCGCGGGGGTGCTAATTAATATAGTCCACTGCCTGACTGTCTTCCTCCAGGCTGACTCTGAAGTGGCACTGTGTCAGGTAAGGCCACCCTTTGGCCTTTATGTCCCTTGAACAACAAATGAATGGTTCCTTAAGAGTCCCTGCTGCTATTTTATTTCTGGTGGGGAAGGCACAAGCAAGGCAGGTAGTTCAGCAGCTTTCACAGAATCATGGAATCATTATGGGGCAGTAAGAGATGATTCGTCTCATCGTGCTTGCATTGGTTCTATTACCAAGTGCCAAGTGCTCATCCCTGAACATCTGGATAACAAGGGTATCTATGTCAAACTCATAGAGTCATAGAATCATAGAGATATACAGCACAGAAATAGACCCTTTGGTCCAACTTGTCCATGCTGATCAGCTATCCTAATCTAGTCCCATTTGCCAGCACTTGGCCCATATATCTCTAAGGGTACAATGGGTGAATGGGGGTGGGGATGGAGGTGATAGGTCAGAGAGGAGGGTGTCCTGGAGTTGAAGTGTTCCGAGGTGGAAGATGAGGCGTTCTTCCTCCAGGCATCAGGTGGTGAGGGAGCGGCGGTGGAGGAGGCCCAGGACCTGCATGTCCTCGGCAGAGTGGGAGGGGGAGTTGAAATGTTGGGCCACGGAGCGGTGGGATTGATTGGTGTGGGTGTCCCCGAGATGTTCCCTGAAGCGCTCTGCGAGGAGGCGTCTGGTCTCCCCAATGTAGAGGAGACTACACCGGGAGCAATGGATACATTAAATGACATTGGTGCATATGCAGGTGAAACTTTGATGGATGTGGAAGGCTCCTTTGGGGCAATGGATGTCGTGAGGGAGGAGGTGTGGGCGCAGGTTTTGCAATTCCTGCAGTGGCAGGGGAGGGTGCCAGGATAGGAGGGTGGTTTGTTGGGGAGTGTGGACCTGACCAGGTAGTCACGGAGGGAACGGTCTTTGCGGAAGGCGGAAATGGGTGGGGAGGGAAATATATCCCTAGTGGTAGAGTCTGTTTGGAGGTGGTGGAAATGTCAGCAGATGATGTGGTTAATGCGAAGGTTGGGAGGGTGGGGTTTGAGGTCAGAGGTGCAGGTTGTGGATGAGATGCGTTGGAGGTCATCTTTAACCACGTGAGAAGGGAAATTGCTCTGCCTCTGCCGTATCTACTCCCAGGAGGACCAGTTCCATCACAGAACACACCGGATGGCCTCCTCCTTCAGGAGATCGCAATTTCCCTCGCACTCTGCCGAGGACATGCAGGTCCTGGGCCTCCTCCACCGCCTGGGGGAAGAACGCCTCATCTTCCGCCTCAGAACATTTAATCCCAGGGCATCAATGTGGACTTCACCAGTTTCCTCATTTCCCTTTCCCCCACCTTACCTCAGTTCCAAACTTCCAGCTCAGCACTGTCCTCATGACCTATCTTACCTGCCAATCTCCCTTCCCACCTATCCATCCACCCTCCCCTCCGACCTATCACCTCCATCTCCACCCCCATTCACCTATTGTACTCTTTGCTACCTTCGCCCACCCTCCTCTCTGACCTATCACCTCCATCTCCACCCCACTCACCTATTGTACTCTTTGCTACCTTCGAGGAGAAAGTGAGGACTGCAGATGCTGGAGATCAGAGCTGAAAATGTGTTGCTGGAAAAGCGCAGCAGGTCAGGCAGCATCCAAGGAGCAGGAGAATTGACGTTTCGGGCATGAGCCCTTCTTCAGGAATGAGGAAAGTGTGTCCAGCAGGCTAAGATAAAAGGTAGGGAGGAGGGACTTGGGGGAGGGGCGTTGGAAATGCAATAAGTGGAAGGAGGTCAAGGTGAGGGTGATAGGCCGGAGT
>NC_057711.1:110217283-110230799 GCF_004010195.1 Chiloscyllium plagiosum | reverse complement strand
CATCTCTTCACCATGGAGGCTTCCTGCCTCTATTCCTGATGAAGGGCTTTTGCCCGAAATGTCGACTTTCCTGCTCCTCAGATGCTGCCTGACCTGCTGTGCTTTTCCAGCACCACTCTGATCTAAACTCTGGTTTCCAGCATCTGTAGACTTCACTTTTGCCATATCTCTCTAAGCCTTCCTGTTCATAAATCCATCCAGATGTCTTTTAAATGTTGCAATTGTACCAGCCTCCTCCACCTCCTCTGGCAATTCGTTCCATACATGCACCATCCTCTGTGTGAAAAAGTTGCCCCTTAGGTCCATTTTTCCTCTCACCTTAAATTTATGCCCTCTGGTTTTGGACTCCTCCATTCCTGGGAAAAGACCTAAGCTATATACCCTATCCATTCCCCTTGTGTTTTTATAATTTTCTATAATATCACCCCTCAATCTTTGACATTCTGGGAAAATAGCCCCAGTCTATTCATTTAATGTCTTTAGCTCCTCCTTCAACACCATGACTCCAATAAAACGTAGCTCCAAACTCCAAGACTTAGGATTCTGCTCCCATATCTGCAACTGGATCCTTGGCTTCCTGACCAGCACATAGCAATCAATAAGGATAGGTTACAACACCCCGTCCACAATAATCCTCAACACTGATGCACAGTAAGGCTGCATATTCAGACCCTTACTGTACTCCTTATATTTGGCACTCACTCCATTTACAAATTTGCTGATGACACCACCATAGTGGGCTGGATCTCAAGCAACGATAAGACAGAGTACAGGAAGGAGATAGACAGCATACTGGCATGGTGTAAAAACAACAATGTCTCCTTCAATGTCAGTAAAATGAAGGAGGAGGTCATCAACTTGAGGAAGGGGAGTGGAGGACATGCCCCCTGTCTTTATCAATGGTGCTGAGGTGGAGGAGGTCAACAGCTTCAGTTTCTAGGAGTAAATATCACTAATGATCTATCCTGGATCATCCACATTGATGCAATAGTCAAGAAAGCAGACCAACACCTCTACTTCCTGAGAATTTTGGCACGTCCACAATGACTCTTAACAATTTTTATAGATGGGCCACAGAAAGCATTTTATCGGGATGTATCACAACTTGGTATGGCAACTGTTCTGCCCAGGACTACGAAAAGTTACAGAGAGTTGTGAACGCAGCCCAAAACGAAAACCAGCCTTCCTTCCATTGACTCCGTCTACACTTCCTGTTGCCTCAGGAAGTCAGCTAACATAATCAAAAATACCTCCCACCCCAGTTCTACTCTCTTCCATGCTCTTCCATTGGGTTTAGAGAAGATTTACAAGATGTTACTGGGACCGGAGTGTTTGAGTTACAGGGAGAGGCTGAATAGGCTGGGGAGTTTTTCCCTGGATCGTCAAAGGCTGAGGGGTGAATTTAAAGAGGTTTATAAAAATCATGAGGGGCATGGATGGGGTGAATAGCCAAGGTATTTTTTTCCCAGGGGAGTCCAAAACTAGACATCATACGTTTAAGGTGAAATGGGAAAGATTTAAAAGGGATCTGAGTGGCAACCTTTTCACACAGAGGGTGGTGCGTGTATGGAACGAGCTGCCAGAAGAAGTGGTGAAGGCTGTAGAATTACAACATTTAAAAGGCATCTTGATGGATATATGAATAGGGAGGGTTTAAAGGGATATGGGCCAAATGCTGGCAAGTGGGACTAGACGAGATTAGAATATCTTATAACTTTTCAAAGTTTCTTCAGCTGAAATGTACTCCGTAACAATGACAGTACAATAAACAATCATCTCATGACTTCCTGGGAAAGCACTCAGTCTTTTCCCTTTTTCTCTTTGTGCTGCTTTATCTGGTCTGCTCTCACCCCCCCCCCCCCCTCTCTCTCTCTCTCTCTCTCTCTCTCATGGTGATGGTGACTGTCTCTGGGTTATCCTTAGCCATTAAGCAGACCCTAGTCCACCCTAGCTGTCAGCACCAACTTGAGCCACACTGACTGTCCAGTCAAATTAGCCATTCCGTCCTCCACCAAGACATTTGACAGATAAATAGGCTAAAAAGGAAAACTTCCTGGCATAATACACTTCACCATTGTTTAGAATGTACTTAGATCAGTTCTGTGTGCCCTCTGAGTGGATTTGAAAATTTCTTTGGATTAAATATATGCATGCAAAGTCTGATTATCACAGAATGTTCCAACCATTATCTTGAACCCTCAGGCACAATAATTCAAAATGTCAAATTGGACAGGAATACATAAATGCTCCCCTATTGTGTAAGAGCAATGATTGACAGTAACAGTGTTTATCTCTCCCTTAATGGTTTGACTTTATGGTGCTTGAATCAAGTTCATAACTGCACAACTGTCTTGTTCTCTCTTATGGTTTGTAGTCTCAGCTGCTGCAAGTTTGATTTTCAAATGTAGTTGTGATATTAAACTGAGTCTCTGCACTCCCAGTTTTATATAATTGTTAGTACTGTTGATAAACTGCAGGGAAATTAATATTTCAGTATTTTTTTCCTGCCTCATTTTTCAGTGACACGTACATGTACAATAATGAAAATGTCAAAATGAATTGGTTTTGAGCAGACCATTTCTTAAGCAATGAGTTCAGATGACTATTTATATCAAGAGTGTCACAATCAGGTAATTTATAACCTTTCTTCATGCTATCAAGAAAACATGCATAAAATGTTCAAATCATACTTTGTGCACAAGGAGCTCTTGAATTAAAATTTCTCCAAGCTCACTGCACATGTTAATGACTGTTTTGATATACAACGTTCTCATCATCAGAGAAGAACATGATGTTGAAAAATGTTAGTTCTGAAATATTGATCACAATTTGCCCTTATTCATAGGCAATCCTTGAGGTTGAGGACAACTTGCATCTCAACGAAAATTGAGTTCTCAAGTGAGTGAAGTTTCCAATGCATGACCTGCATCTTTATCGCAGGTGGAGAAGAGAGTGCTTGGGGACATGGGAGGGTGGAATGTTTGGGTTGCTACGTGTTCTTTTCTCTCCTCAATGCCTGACTTTAGCTTGCAGTTGAAATGAGACTTGAAGTGTACTGATCCTTCCCGAATGCTGCCCCTCTACTTCAGGCAGTCTTAGGCCAGATTTCACTGTTGCTAATGGGGACATTGCACTCTTTTCAAGGAGGCTTTCAGGTTGCCCTTGTACATCAGGCAATGAAATTAAACAGACAGGTTTAATAAGTAATTAGCAGTTTTGGGCTCCCTACCCAAGAGAGGATAAACTTCCCAAAGCGGAATTGCAGTGAAGTTCACTGGGCTGATACTGAGGATGCTAGGACTGTTGTATGAGGAAAGATTGGTTTGACTGGGTTTCGAAGAGTGAGATGCAATCTGACTGAAACGTATAAAATTCTAAAAGAGCCAGTCGGATGAAATGCAAGAGGATGTTCTCCCGGGTTGGAGAGTCACACTTTCAGGGTATAAGATAGACAATTTAGGACTGAGATGAGGAAACGTTTCTTCACTCAGAGAGTGGTCAACCTCTGGAATTCTCAACCACTGAAAATTGTGGAGGCAGGGTCACAGTGTGTATTCAAGAAAGAGATAGATAAATTCTTAGACATTAAAGACATCAAGCGGTATAGAGCAAAAGCAGGAATATGGCACTGAGACAGAGGATCAGCCATGATCCTATTATGTGGTGGAGCAGGCTCAAAATACTAAATATCTTGCTCTTGATTCTAGTTTCTATATTCCTGTGTTTCCATGTGTCTAGAAGCATTTCCTTTGCCCATCTTGCCGTGTTGAAGTTCTGAGTTTAGCTGTTATTGTGGGAATCTTCTGTCAAGCATTCAGACAATGTGGCCCACCCAATGATCAATGTTCTGATGCCGGGAATGTTGGCTAAGAAAGAACATTTATGTTGGTGTGCCTAACCCATCAATGGATTTGCAGGATCTATGGAGGCAGGGCTGGTGGTACCTCTCCAGGATTTGGAGGTGCTTGTTTTATGTATGATTCATATCTCTAAGCCATACATGTGTCAATGCTACTCTGTAGTCCATGAGCATGTCATTGGCAATGAATTCCTGGTCTTCAAATACTCTCTTTCTCAGGTGACCGAAGAATGCATTTGTACATTCAAGCTAGTGTTGGATCTCATTATTGATGTCTGCCCTTGTTGATAGCAGGTTCCCAAAGGAATGAAAAGTAGTCTACATTGTCCAAGGCCTCATTATGGATTTTGATAACCTGACGTAGTTGTAAACTATGGCAAGGTATATTGATAAAGGAACTTTGTCTCACAAATTTTAACTGTAAGGCCCTAGTTTTCATATGTTGCAAAAGTATTGATGATAATTTGGAGCTTGGCCTCAGAGCATGACTAGACACAAGCATCATTTGCACACTGCAGTTCATTGACAGTGGATGAGACAATCTCAGAACTGGCCTACAGGTAGCAGAGTTTGGACAGATTCCTGTTTGCTCTGAAGATAAAGCTCCACACCAGCAGAGAGCTTGCTGGGGCTGAGGTGGACTCTTGCAGGAGGGAAAATTGAGAAGGCATCAGGATGATGACACAGTTTTGTTTGAGCCCAGTATGAACATGAATTGTGTCTGTGGCGGATTCATTGCTTAGGATCACAAATTGAATTGTAGTGATTGTATTCAGGTCAGTCAGGTGGACTTCATAAAACATGGGTTCCCTGATTGGATGAGATTAATAGCCCCAATCAGGGAACCCTGGTTGGCAGTAACACAGACAGGAGTGTTAGACATCCTGTTCACACTCAAAGCTGGTTCTGAGGGAGCTGGATCAGTATCAATGACTTTCCACATGCAAATAAAGGGTGACTTGGTGATGGGATATTGGCCTCAGTGGAATTATTTCAGTATGTCATCATGGTGTGGCCAGAGGATGCAGTTATATAGCAACCTTTTCTTATCAAAACAAACTGAGCTTCATAATAGCATAATTAGATAGAATTTGAAATCAAAGTGATGTTAAGAAAGATTCCCCAAAAGCTTGATTAAATGGGTAGGTTTTAAGTCGTGTCTCAAAGGATGTGAAAGAGAGAAGGAGAGAGGCAGAGGCTGTTTGGGAAGGAATGCACAAGGTATCATCCTAGGCAGCAGACACCATAGCCAATCAGAGTAGTGTGATTTAAATTAGGGAAGTTTCACAATTGTGCAAACTCTGTATGCTCTTTATGCATTTGATAGTTCTGAGTTAATAATTTGATAAAACTAGGGAGATGGCGGTGTACTGATAATGACAGTAGCCTATTTAAAGGTCCCAGCAAATGTTTTAGGGACAACAGTTCACAACTGCAGCATAGCAACGAGTAGGGTTTAAATGTGATTAACATAAAAATTTGGAATGAAATTTGGAATCAGTAATAGTGCCATTAGTTATCATCAACACCTAGGTGGTTGACTGATACTCTTGAGGAACTGAAATCTGCAGGCCTTATGGGGTCTATCCTATCTGTCAATTCAGTCTATTAGCAACGTGGTTACATACAAGCAAAGTACTCAAGATATTGGTGGTCTGAAATAAAAACAGAAAATGCTGCAGAAACTCAACAGGTCTGACAGCAGCTGCGGAGAAAAAAAACAGAGTAAATATTTTGAGTCCAAAGACTGCTTTGGAAATAAGGTTGTCTCTGAAATAGCCTTGCAAGGCATCATTTCAATGGAAATTAAAGAAGCCACATCTCAAGAAAGAGCTTTTGACAAGGCAAGTACTAATGAAGCCAAATGATTTGTACAGAATGTCAATTTTTATATTTGTACAGTATCTGCTCTGATCTCAAGATGTCCTGAAGTATGGTATAGTCATGAATTGCATTTGAAATGTCCATTATTACTATCGTAATGAATAATGAAAAATTGCATTTAGCACTTTTCACAACCACCAACGCAAATTACTTCATAGTCAGTGAAGTACTCTGAAGAGTAATGATTGTTGTTATGCAGGAAATGTGGTAATTAATTTGTACACAGTAAGCTCCCACAAGAGGCAATGTGACAATGACCTGACGATACCAATGTTAATCTGTTTTGATGTTGATTGGGGAATAAATATTGTTCAGAATATTGGGAATAAATTCTATATTCTTCTGTAAAATACTACCATGGAATCTTTACCATTCACCTATAAGGGAAGTGAGATCCTTAGCTTAACATCTCACCTGAAAGTTATGGCCTCCCAACAATGTAGCACTCCCTCAGTACTGCAATGTATTACCAACATAGATCATTTCTCTCAAGACTGTTGTGGCACTTGTACACAGTTTTATGGTTGAGAAGTAAGAGTGCTGCCTACTGAGTCATGGCTGACAGTGTTGTGGGTGTAGACTGAGTGATAAATGTTAATCAAGTTGCATTTAGCAAAATAAAGTGGTAAAATTGAGCCTTGATGTTTGTCATAACTTGTGCATCTACTATAAACAATGCATTTCTGAATTCGTTCATGGGAAGTTTTTTATATATATAAATAAATTAACATGGTTCCGTAAGTATCACAGTACCATGTCTTAGAAAGTCATAACATATTTTGGGCTAGTGACTTAATTTACATATATATGTTACTGGAGAATGTTTTATGAGAAACAGAAGACTTCACAGGAAACAATACTTTAACATTGTTTAGAATTTACTTCGAACAGAGCTGCGGAAAACGTAAGTGAATTAAAAATTTCTCTTGTCTTCAACAAATGTGAAGTGTGATAATCACAGAACATTCCAGCCACTATTTTGGACCCTCAGGCATAATGATTCAAAATGTCAAACTGAATAGGAGCTCTTAAATGCTCCCCATTGTGTAAAAGCATTTTTTGATTGACAGTAAAAGGTGTTCCACTCTGCCTTAATGGTTTGACTTTATGGTGCTTGATTGAATTGCAAAAGGTGAATGACTGCCTTGTTATTCTTTATTTGAAATTGCAGCTTCTGTCTTGAATGCAATTTTTCAGATGACATTTGGAGATTTTACTTTTTTTTATTCTTGCGATGTTAATCTGTGTCTCTGCATTCCCAGTGCATTATAATTTCTCATACCATTGATAAATTGCAATATCAAGGACCTGTGCTTGTTTCTTTTCACTAATACTGAAGTATTAGTCACTGCTATATTTCCTGATGATGTATACATGTATAGACTAGCAATGTCACTGTTTTTAGCAGACTGTATTTTAAACAATATGTGCAGGTGTCTGTTTATATCAGGAATGTGACAATCAAGTTTTTTAGAAGTAATATTTATACCCTTGAGAGAACAAATAAAACTATTAAATTATTTACCAATGTGACCAACATTTTTCCAAGTTTGTTTCCTACATATTGATTGCTGTCATGATTTTCATCAGTTAGGACTTAATACTGTCAAATGCTGGTCCTGGAATATTAATAAGAATAACATCAGCTTGCATTAATGCAGCGTCTTTAACAGAGTAAAGTATTCCAAGGAATTACATAGAAGCATATTCAAATAACCTTGGTGGCCTGGTGTCATATTTTATGTGAGGAGAAATGACCAAAAGCTTGGTCAAGGTGGACAGATTTTAAAGAGCATCTTATTGGAGGATTCACATTAATAAACTGCTATAGCAAAAATTTTAATTAGACTCTATCACCAAATCCTGTCAAGTGTACCTCAGATGTAAAGGATCATTCACACAAAAATCAGTTAAATCATCCTCCCCCAATTATTCAGCTTAACTGACCACAAAAGGACATATGTATTGCCATATTAATACATATTGTGAAAATGACTAGAGACAAGATAGTTATGCCATACATATATATTAAGACTATGAAATGATAGGAAATACTAACAGAGTTGGCCATTCTCCACTTGAGCTTGCTCTGCCATTCAGTAGGATGATTGTTGATTGGACAAATACTCAAATCCACTTTCCTCCCCTTTCCCTCTTACACTATTTCCTTGCTAGTCAAGAATCTACCTATCTCAGCCTTAAGTGTACCCAAAGTCTCTGCCCCACAGCTCTGTGGCAAGGAGCTCTAAAGACTCTCAACCCTCAGAGAAAATTCCTCTTTATCTCAGTCTCAAATTGGCACCCGATTATTCTGAGACTATGCCTCAACTCTCAACACGAGGGGATGATTTGGAGGTGCTGGTGTTGGACTGGGGTGGACAAAATTAAAATTCACAACACCAGGTTATAGTCTGAAGCACTAGCTTTTGGAGCACTGGTCCTTCATCAGGTGGCTGTGGAGTATAAGATCATATGACACAGAATGTATAGCAAAAGATGACAATGTGATGCCACTGAAATGAGACATTGAAAAAAAACCTGGATTGTTGGTATTGAGTACTGAGGCTGTTGCCACCAACAACTGCCAGTCTCAGCCCCACAACTGTCCTAGAGCTCATCTGCTTCGTCCTTACCCATAACGTTTTCACCTTTGACAACTAGTTCTTCACCCAGACACACTGGACAACCATGGGGACCAAGTTTGCAACCTAATGTGCCAACATTTTCTTGCACATGTTCGAACAAGACTTCTTCTCTATGCAGGACTTCCAATCAACACTATACACAAGGTACATTGACAACATTTTCTTCCCCTGGAACCATGGCAAGGAGTCACTGAAACAACTACACAGTGATATCAACAAGTCTCATCCCACCATCAAACTCACCATAGGCTACTCTTTAGTTTCTGTCTCATTCTTGGACACATGCATCTCTATCAAGAATGAGCATCTCAGCACCTCACTCTACCACAAACCCATGGATAACCTCACAATGCAACACTTCTCTAGCTTCCACCCAAAACATATTAAAACAGCCATCCCCTATGTACAAGCCCTATGCATACACAGGATCTGTTCAGATGAGGAGGAATGTGATGGACACTTGGAAGTACTCAAGGATGCCCTTATAAGAACAGGGTACAATGTTCAGCTCATCAACTGTCAGTTTGAACTTGACACAGTGAGAAACCATAATGACTTCCTCAGGAGACAGATACGAGTTGCAACCGATAGGGTACCTTTCGTTGTCCAGTACTTGCAGTGAGCTGAAAAACTATGCCATGTCCTTTGCAGCCTGCAACACAGTATCAATGAAGGTGAGCACCTCGCCAAGACCTTCCCAACACCTCCACTTCTCACCTTTAAACAACCACCAATCAACCACCTTTAAACAATCAAACAGATCATTGTTGGTAGCAAACTGACCAGCTTTCAGGACAATACCATACAACCCTGTCATGGCAGAGGCTGCATGATGTGTTAGTGTCAACTTGGATACTACCATTATATGTGGGACACCACCCACCATGTACGGGGCAGGTACTCATGTGACTCAGCCAACGTTGTCCATTTCCTATGCTGCAGGCCAGGATGCCCTGAGGCATTGTACATTAGTGAGACCGAGCAGACACTACAGCAACGGATGAATGGACACTGCACAACAATCAGACAGGAGTGCTCCCTCCCAATTGGGGAACACTTCAGTGCTCTGGGACATTCAACCTTGGACCTTCGGGTAACATCCTCCAAGGCTGACTTTGGGACTGGCAATAACACAAAGTGGTCCAGCAGAGGCTGATAGCCAGGTTCTATACTGATGGGGATGGCCTCAATTGGGACCTTGGGTTCATGTCACACTACAGGTGACCCTATTACACTATACACACACAGACACAGACAGACCCCTACAGACCTACACACCCACATAGACCCTCTCTCATACACATTCCCCATGCTCACACCATCTCATAGACATCTCCCCTATCACTCATACACATACACACACTCGCACCTCCCCAACCCCCCCACCCCGCTAAATGTTCACATTCTGTTTCCTACACGCATACACATAGTTTGTAGGGTGAATATTTACTTGCGGAATTACGTTTTATTTTGCTCAAAAACTGCATAAATCCATGTAAGATTCTGTCCCACTTGAGTAATAGAATCAGTCTGAACATTGGGATGCAGATAGACTTTAACCTCACACCTTCAATGCAGTATCTGAGCTGAGAAGGCACTTATTGTTAAAGTGAGAATGTAACTTTAAAAAGGTCTAGGATTTACATATGAAGGAACCAAAACTAACATGGTCATTCTAAAAAAAAATTAAAGACTTAAACAATCAGTTGTTTTCAATATATCATTTCAGTGTCATCACACTAATCTTTTGCTATAAATTATGTATCATATGATCTTATACACCACAACCACCTGATGAAGGAGCAGCGCTCTGAAAACTAGTGCTTCCAAATAAACTTGTTAGACTATAGTCTGTGCTGTGTGAATTTTAACTTTTCCCATGAGGGGAAAAGTTCTTTTGGCATTTGCCCTGTCAAACCCCTTAATAATCTTATCTTCCATTCTTCTAAATTCCAATGATTAGCATCCCAATCTGTTTAATCTTTGCTCATGAGACAAACCTGGTCTCTGAACTCCCGGCCTCAGCACAGATCAGACAAGATGGCCTCTTGGCTTGATACAATGTCCTCTCGGCCCAGCATGGCAATTTCCCAGTGGCCCAATGTGGTGTTCTTTAGGCAGTACATAGTGGTCTCTCAACCTGGCATGGCCTTAGTGTGAACGTTTGGTCTTGAGATGATACCAGAGTGATCTCCAGACCTCATGAATCTTGAGGGGAACCAGGCGTGGTCTGGAGTCAAGGCCCAGTGCAGACTGGCTGCTGGGTACCAACATGGACTGAGTCAGAAGACAGTTTCACTTTACATTTTCTTTTCTCCATTTTATGATTCATTCCTAAATTTCCAATGTTGCACTATTTGCACTAAATCAGCTCCAGCAAGAGAGAATCATACCATTTCATCTTAATTTTCAATGACATTACCTTTGGTGAATCTCCATCAACATTCACAGACATAATTGGCTCAGCTATGTAAATCCATGGCTGCAAGTGGAGGTCAGGAACACTGAGCACTGCTGTGAGTAACCCATCTCCAAACTTCTTGAAGGCTGTCCACCACCTAAAAGGCACAAATCAAGACAAGATGGAATATTTTCCACTTGCCTGATGAATGCAATTCTCATAAAATTCAAGAAGGTGAACATTTCGAGAAAAAGAAGCCAATTGGTCAGCACTCTTTCCACCTCCTTTAACATTCATTCTCACTATGAAAGCAGTCTATCATCTACAAGGTGCAATACAATAATTCACCAAGCCCCTTCCAACAGCACATTCTAACACTTGAGTGTGATGGGCTGTGATATGAATAGATGGACAAGGTCAACAGATTCATTCTAATGCCACTATCTGCTAGTTGCTCTCCAAGTTACAATTTATTGGAACCACATTGACCCAGTGACAGCGAAGGAATGGCAAACTCTTGGACCTCTCTTCCCAACAGCATAGCACTGAGTGTATCTGCACTACATGGACTGAAACAGTTCAAGTAGGTGGTATTGACCTTCTCAAAGACATTTAGGGATGAGCAACAATGCTTGCCTTGGAAGTGATTTATCACAACCCATGAATGAATGAAAAGATTGTGATACAGTTTTAAATCCAGGATCTTGGCAATTATTAGGAACATAGGTGCAGGAATAGACCATTGAGCTTCTGGAGTTTGCTGTACCTTTCCAGATCATGGCTGATCATCTACGTCAATACCATACGCCCATGCTGTAATCATGCCCCTTGATGCCATTAGTAGTGAGAAAATCATCAATCCCAGTCTTGCTTTTAGTCAATGATTGAGAATCCACAGCCCTCTGGGATGTAGAATTCCAAAGATTCACTATTCACTGAGAGAAGACATTCCTCCTCAATGGCTTGCCTCTTTTTCCTGAGACAATTTTTGTCCCCATAATAAGGGGAAAACCCTAAGTGCATCTACTCTGTCCATCCAGTTTAGAATTTGTACGTTTCTGAGATTCATTTCTCATTCTTTAAAATCAGAAGCCCAAGCTGCTCAACCTTTCCTAATGGGACAGTCCCTCAATCCCAGGAATCAGTCTGGTGAAACCGGAAATTATTTACAACTTTCATTGGTCTCCTGTCATAATTCCATTGTAACTCAACCAGAACATGGATAGATACTGTCACAAATCAGTTGACAGTGGCTTCTAAAGCCTAGGCATATCAATAATCTAGAACAAAAAATAGGAATATTGATGTTTATATCTAATAAAGACAAGCAAAATCATTAATAACAATACTAGCAAGCATGCCATGATACCCAGAACCCTATTACTGAAAGTCAATATGAAAGACTTGCAGCCAAAATATATGTTGATCTAGAAGCAACAATCTTCAGCAGTCAATGTTAAAGACTCTACTTTCATTTCTTGCAATTCCATTGAAACACATTGAAAACTGATGACTTAAATTTATTATTAAGCATCCATTACTTGTAGTATACACATGCCTGTGCTCAGACATTCAATGTGTCATTGTGCTCTCCTCCTAGAACCACATAAACAAAATGCTTCACAAGATGCTAAAGCTGAAAATCAATGAAAATAAAACAAGAACAAAAGAAGCTGTCAGTTCCCCATTGGAATAACAAGTGTTTGATGCTGAGAGACTCCAAGAAACATTGAGCAGCATGTGGTGGTTACAAACCAAGCGTGTCTACAGAGGTTGTTCTTTCAGGCTCAGTGTTACTGGTCACTCCTGCAGGTCAAATTCAAATCTGACAGTATAAAGACCAGTGTTAGCATCCAGTATCTGGTTAAACCATAACGTGCCCTGGGGATTGTGACAATAGACTTGTGATGCTTGCATCTATTGTACTTTTTTTGAATGAAGACTCAAAAGTCATCATCAAACCACACCAATTGTAAACTAACGTGCATTTTATTCTAGATGAAAAATCAGACAGAACAAGATACAATTTTCAACATTGAGACTTATTAATTTCCTATTATTTTACAGATAACAAAATAACTGAAATTAAGCATTTTTGAGGAAAGTGATAAGGAAGGCATTACAAATTAATTGCTACAACTATGATAAATAGGGTGAATGAGCATAGAGATCAGGAGTTTACATGCACATTTCTATGAAATTGGCAGGTCAAGTTTAAAGGAGAAAGTGAGGACTGCAGATGCTGGAGATCAGAGCTGAAAATGTGTTGCTGGAAAAGCACAGCAGGTCAGGCAGCGTCCAAGGAGCAGGAGAATCGACGTTTCGGGCATGAGCCCTTCTTTAGAAACCTCCTCCATGATTTTTGCTTCCCCGGTCCCAACACCTTATCTTCACCATGGACATCCAGTCCCTGTACACCTCCATCACCCATCACGAAGGACTCAAAGCCCTCCGCTTCTTCCTTTCCTGCTGTACCAACCAGTACCCTTCCACTGACACCCCCCTTCGACTGACTGAACTGGTCCTCACCCTGAACAACTTCTCTTTCCAATCCTCCCACTTCCTCCAAACCAAAGGAGTAGCCATGGGCACCCGCATGGGCCCCAGCTATGCCTGCCTCTTCATTGGATATGTGGAACAGTCCATCTTCCGCAGCTACACTGGCACCACCCCCCACCTTTTCCTCCGCGACATCGATGACTGTATCGGCGCTGCCTCGTGCTCCCA
>NC_057711.1:110205117-110217057 GCF_004010195.1 Chiloscyllium plagiosum | reverse complement strand
CTCCACCGCATCTCCTCCACTTCCCGCTCCTCCGCCCTTGAGCCCCGCCACTCCAATCGCCACCAGGACAGAACCCCACTGGTCCTCACCTACCACCCCACCAACCTCCATATACATCGTATCATCCGTTGTCATTTCCGCCACCTCCAAACGGACCCCACCACCAGGGATATATTTCCCTCCCCTCCCCTATCAGCGTGATTCATTCCTGAAGAAGGGCTCATGCCCGAAACGTCGATTCTCCTGTTCCTTGGATACTGCCTGACCTGCTGCGCTTTTCCAGCAACACATTTTCAGGTCAAGTTTAAAACAAAGGTTAAAACCATATCGGTTTCTTGCCTCTATAAAGGGAAATGGGGAATAATAGCAAGTTATGGTAAATTATTGCAAAGCACAGGTTGAGTTCAATTCTGACTAACCCACTTTAGGAAGGATTCCTTGCCCTTGGAGAGAGCAGGGTTGAGAAATTTCAGCCACATGGAGAACATCAGTAGAGCAGGTTAAGACAGGATTTGGGAAAAGTTTTCAAAACCATGAATGATTGAGATGGAGCAGGTAAGGAGAAATGATTTTCAATGGCAGAAGGATTGCCTACTGGAGGAGATGAAGGTGACTGGTGAAAAGAAGTAGAGAAGACATAAGTTTTATGATCGAGAATATGCTGCCTCAAAGGATGATGAAAATAGATTCAATGCCAAAAGATAGTTTGATAAAATAAAAATGTTTACAAGGATATGAAGAAAGTGGAATTAATTGGTTAGTTCCATCAAAGAACCAACATAGGCATGATACATAGAACACTACAGGGCACTACATGCCTCAATGTTGCACCTACCTTAGAACCAATATGAAGCCCATCTATCCTACACCATTCCACTTGCATCCATATGTTTATTCAATGACCATTTAAATGCTCTTAAAGTTGATGAGTCTACTACTGTTCCAGGCAGTGTGTTCCACACCCCTACTACTCTCTGAGTAAAGAAACTACCTCTGACATCTGTCCTATATCTATCACCCCTCAATTTAAAGCTATGTCACCTCGTGCTAGCCATCGCCATCTGAGGAAAAGGGCTCTCACTATCCACCCTATCTAACCCTCTGATTATCTTATATGTCTCAATTAAGTCACATCTCAACCTTCTCTCTAGTGAAAACAGCCTCAAGTCCCTCAACCTTCCCTCATAAGACCTTCCGTGTATACCAGGCAGCATCCTAGCAAATCTCTTCTGAACCCTTTCCAAAGTTTCAATATCCTTCCTCGAATGCAGTGAACAGAACTGTATGCAATATTCCAAGTGCAGCCGCACCAGAGTTTTGTACAGCTGCAGCATAACTTCATGGCTCCAAAACTCAAGCCCTCTACCAATAAAACCTAACACACCATATGTCTTCTCAACAACCATATCAGCTGGGTGGCTGATGTACATGGAGCTCTGTACATGGACACCAAGATCTCTATGCTCATCTACACTACCAAGAATCTTACCATTAGCCCAGTACTCTTTATGCCTGTTGCTCCTTCCAAAATGAATCACCTCACACTCTTCCGCATTAAACTCCATTTGCACCCTCTCTGTCCTGCTCTGCAGCTTATCTATGTTCCTCTGTAACCTGCAACATCCTTCAGCGCTATTCACAAATCTAATAACCTTACTGTCATCCGCAAATTTACTAACCCATTCTTCTGCCCCCTCATCTAGGTCATTTATAAAATGACAAATAGCAGAGGCCTCAAAACAGATCCCTGCGGTACACCACTAGTAAATGAACTCCAGGATGAACATTCCCCATCAACCACCATACTCTGTCTTCTTTCAGCTTGTCAATTTCTGATCCAAACCACTAAATTACCCTCAATCCCATGCCTCTGTATTTTGTGCAATAGCCTACCATGGGGAACCTTGTCAAACACCTTACTGAAATCCATATACACCACATCAACCGCTTTACCCTCATCCACACGCTTAGTCACCATCTCAAAGAACTCAATAAAGCTTGTGAGGCATGACCTACTCTTCACAAAACCATGTTAACTATCCCTAATCAACTTATTCCTCTCTAGATTATTGTAAATCCTATCTGTTATAACCTTTACCAACACTATATCCATATCTAAAGTAAGGCTCACTAGTCTATAAATCACTAGGGTTGTCTCTACTCCCCTTCTTGAATAAGGGGACAACATTTGTTATCCTCTAGTTTTCTAGCACTATTCCTGATGATGAACCAAATGTTCTCTTGATTTGCTATATCATTCTATATTGACCCAATTAGACACAATTTATGGAACTAATTTTCTTATCCTCAGCTTTTCAGGAAATGTTCAATCAGCACCAACCTAGAAAATGTTGTTTACATAATGGGCCCATCAGTGGAGTAGCAGCATGAAACAGCTGACTATCCCTTCATGTGACTGCCTATCATTAGCTCTTGTCAGTGGATCTCCTATCCTCTGTTCTCTGGAGAGAAGTTAATATCTGGCTTGGGATTATTTTAATGACACCCTTGTGGTGTACATTCAATGCAAATAATTTTGCACATGTCACACATGTATTTTTTGAACATTTGTGAAAACAGACTAAAGATACTCTCAACTACATTAAGGTTAATTTGTGTACCAACAAATTTGTTCATTTTCTATACAGTATGTGAATGAAGCAAATGATGTTAGTACAGTGAGATTCTTGTTATAAAATAATATCATTGTGGTAGTTTGTAGCCTCTGTTATGGGGCTTGAAGTCCTTGAATCAAACTTATTCCTTTAAAGGGAGTACCCATTCACAGCTCACTCTCCATGTGCTTGACCAAGGAATACAGATTAATTTTTTTAGATAGAGAACAAAGGTTAATATTTCCCTCAATTCTAATGTTCACACTTAAACACAATTCATTTGTGGGATCTGGGCATCACTGACTAGGTCAACATTTATTGCTGATCCAAAATTACCCTGGCGAGCTGACATCCTGAACTGCAGCAGTTCATGTGGTGCAGGTACACCCATAGAGCTTGTAAGAAGGAGGATTCTAGAATTTTGACTTCGTGACACCATGGGAATGGCAATATATTTCAATATGGCATGAAGTTTGGAGGTGATTTTTCAGGTGGTGCTGTTGCCATGCATCTATTCTCAGCCCTGTTCTTCTTGATGGTGGAGGCTGTGCATTTAAAGATGATGCCAATGAAGCCTTGGCGAGTTGCTGCAGTACGTCGTGCAGATGGTGCATACTGCTGCCGCAGTACGTAGTGGTGAAACAGTAAATGTTTACGGTGATGAATGGTGTACTAATTAAGCAGGTGTGTAATCAATGGTGTTAAGCTTATTGTATGTTGGAGCTGGAATCTTCCATCACATTCCTGACTTGTGCCTTGTAGAGAGTGGACGAGCTTTGTGTATTGATTGATCTTATGGATATATAGAAAAGTCTCTAAAACATACTGTAATATAACTATAATGTCATTAGTCATGTGGTAGAGGTTCTGCAGAGGTTTGGAACTAGTGTAGACTTAGGCAGAGATGTTTGCAGCCATATCACCATGTGTAAATACTTAATCAATTCCTGCACTAGTATGAAAAACTTTACCAGGTAACAGAGCTGGGTTTGCCGTTGTTGTTTCCAGTATCTGAGGCAATGATGCATGGTCCATCCAGTTTCAGACATTTGCAGCATTTTGATACAGCGGAGTGTCTTGCAGATTTCCTTCCCAAAAGAATACTAGGCGCCTGCATGTTGGAGTTCAGTTTTCCAACTCAAAGTTACTACTGTAGATAAGAACTACAGAAATTAAAACTCCAACCTACTGCTGGCCATGTCTTAACTCACAGACAGTCTCATTCACCTGTCATTCTTAGGTTGGCTGACCTGAGTCATGTCCTGGTGAAACAATGTTTTGGTTTTAAAATTCCTTGACTGTTTCCAAACTTCCTCCATGGTCTTTCTCCCCCTTATGTCTGTAATCTCTCTGAGACCAATAACCTTCTGAGATCTCTGGTACTTACGAGATTCTGGTCTCTTGTAGGTCCTGCATTTTAATTGCCTCACCATTGAAGGCTTCAATTATCCAGTTCCAAGTTCTGGAATTCTCTCTCTAAATCTGTCCACCTCTCAACATTACTTTCCTCCTTCAAGAAATCCGTAAAACATTCTTCTTTGACCAAACTTTTGGTTATCTGACCTAATTTTGCTTTATGTGGCTAAGTGTAATGATGTGTTTTATGATTACTCTGTGAAGTGCCTTGGGATATTTCACTATGTTAAAGTTGTTGTATAGATGCAAGTTGTCTTGAATGTGATGCATCCTCCCCATCTTAGCATTGAACTTCATAGCCGTTATATTATTTGTTTAGTTTAGCACCCAGCTGGTTGAAATGGATAAGAAGTTAATTTAACCATAGGGTGCCAGTCTCGCTGTAACGTTTTCAGAGGTTTCCCATTATCTTAGAGCGAATGTGTTGTGGAATAGCAGATTAGCATTTTAGCCACCTAAAGTTCAGAGATGATAGGCTTATAATGTAAGGAAAAAAAAAGCTGCATTCATATATCAACACAGACATCCCAAAGCACTGTGTAGCCAAAGAAGTACATTTGAGGTGTAATTATTGTTTCAGCATAAGAAACAGCCAATATACCAATATTAAGCTCATTTGAACAGCAATACTATAATGACCAGAATTTTTAAATGTAAATTGAGGCATAAATATTGACTCCTGGTGAAACAACATTTCAATTTTAAAATTCCCTTGCATGTTTTCAAACCATTCCACTGTTTCATGCTTTCTTATCTCAATAACTTCCTCTAGGCTCAAACCTATCTCTGCTCATTTAATTCTGTTTTTGTTTGCTGATCTGTGATTCCCACTGTTCCACCCTGGGTGTTTGTGCCTTCAGTTGTTCCTCCATTCCTTGCTTATACCTCTCTCCTCTCTCTCCTTCTTCCTTGCTTATACCTCTCTCCTCTCTCTCCTTCTTAAAAGTATCTGTTTGATCATCTGATTTGATATCTCCTTAAGTGGGCTACAGTCTTTTTTTTTTAAGTTTTGTCCCTGTGAATTGTCTTGCATGTTTTTTATTACATTCAAGCTTTTATATAAATATGAATTGTGGCTGTTTATATTTGGTGGTAAAGCTTTACTCATTGTACAAAATCAAACTGACCTCTGGTGATGCACATTCACAACTGGTAGTCAGCTGCAGTAACTCACTGAGATAGATTATTAACAAGATTTTGGAATAAATATTTGACAGGCTGTGATGGAAGAGTTGTGGAGTGGGACTAATTAAAGAGTTCTTTCAAAGAACCTGCACAAACAGAATGGTCAGAATGGACTCCTTCCGCGCTGTAATATTCCAACCATTGAAATGTTGCCCATTGAAGTGAGGAGTCTGCCTTTCAATATTTTTAGGATAACATCAGTGACATAGCTATTAACCAATATTCATTTTGTGCACCATATTTTCTTGAGAGACTTATGCGTATTATTTTACATACATTTAACAAATCAAAATTAGATCACATGCATAAAGCTGGTAAAGTTTACAAAGATATCCTGATATTAGCTATGAGTGTTGAGGATGGGTTTCCCGACCTCCAGAGTATAATGGCAGGAAAGGTCATTTAGAAAAATATATTTTGACTGCTGGGTCAGTTTAAGTCAATACTGAAGATGTCCCTTCAGTGTTAACTTGGTAACTGACAAGAAGTATGAGAGAAATTTCTATCTCCTAATGCTGGCTGGTTGGTTGATTGATTTGCTTTCAATTAATGATTTCTGGAGACCATTGCTATGATGAAGTTGATTATACAGCACTAGTAGTTTTTTTCATAAGGTACCCTACATTTTTCATATAACATCATTTTTTTTTGGTGAATCTATGGAATAGCCTGCTACCCAAGGACAGACTGGCTTTTGATATATTGATTAGGTGGCATTCAAATTATATATACACAATTTGGAGAAAAAAAACAGGAATTTATTCTCTCAAAAATTAAAGTTTTGGGTGTATTCTGAGTTGTGACAAAAAATCATCAACCTGAAATATTAAGCAGGATTGTCCAGCCTTGGAGACAGTGGATCTGGGGATGGAAAGATAACTTAATTGGGTGGTCATGATGTGGAGGAGCTGGTGTTGGACTGGAGTGCACAGTTAAAAATCACACAACACCAGGTTATAGCCAACAAGTTTATTTGGAAGCACTAGCTTTTAGAGCGCTGATGCTTTATCAGGAACTGTGGAGCACTACCTGATGAAGGAGCAGCGCTCCAAAAGCTAGTGCTTCCAAATAAACTTGTTGGAGTATAACCTGGTGTTGTGTGATTTTTAACTTTAATTAGGTGGGTGGTGGTAGGTCCTGAACCCTGACCCCTTCCTACCTTTGCCTGAACTAAATTCTGGTTTGGAAGATTCAACTTCAACCTTCCTGTCCCAGAGCCAACTGAAGCCCTCAGTGGTCAATTGCTGACCAACTATTATTCATTAAATGTGTATTCCTACCTGTGCTACCAATTATCTCAGTTCTTTGCTGGAATGAGAAAGACCCGGCCCCAGCAGAATCTTACATTACTGTGGGCAGGCTGTCAGTTGAGTGGGGGACGACGGCGGACTCTCAATCTACATTTATTTGTGCATGATTGAGGAATTGGACATCGGGCAGATGTGGCCAATCAGAGCTGTGCCCTCCCCTTGTTTATGACATCCCTGCCACCTTCACTCTAAGTCTAAAACCCACCCCATCCAAAATGCATTTCGCACAGTCATAGAGTCATAGAGATGTACAGCATGGAAATAGACCCTTCGGTCTAACCTGTCCACGCCGACCAGATATCCCAACCCAATCCAGTCCCACCTGCCAGCACCCGGCCCATATCCCTCCAAACCCTTCCTATTCATATATCCATCCAAATGCCTCTTAAATGTTGCAATTGTACCAACCTCCACCACATCCTCTGGCAGCTCATTCCATACACATACCACCCTCTGCGTGAAAACGTTGCCCCTTAGGTCTCTTTTATATCTTTCCCCTCTCACCCTAAACCTATGCCCTCTAGTTCTGGACTCCACGATCCCAGGGAAAAGACTTTGTCTATCCATACCCCTCTATAAGGTCACCCCTCAGCCTCCGGCGCTCCAGGGAAAACAGCCCCAGCCTGTTCAGCCTCTCTCTATAGCTCAAATCCTCCAACCCTGGCAACATCCTTGTAAATCTTTTCTGAATCCTTTCAAGTTTTGGTGGTTTTGGCTGGCAGCTCTTGTTGGTTGGAATTTTCACTTCTGGGTGGTAGGTTCCAGAAAAAAAGATCCAACGCTGACCTCTAAACTGCCTGAATGAAGGGATTTGTGGAAGGGCACAAAAAAAACAGGCCTGGTGTTTCACCACCTTTTCAACAAGCAAGTGACACACTTTATGGAAATGCAACATCCCAGTCCTTAATACAGGTTTTCTCTTTACAGGTGCTGCCAGATCAGTGCAATGTTCAGAGAATTTTCTGCTTCAATGTAGATTTTCAGCATTCCTGGTCTTTTGCTTTTGTGGGAATTTATTCTGGCGTCATGCTCAGATTTGCCTCTCAAACAAAACCAGCAAAAAAAGATACCTCATCAGTTATGTCAATGTTGTTTGTTGAACTATTCTGTAAGTAAATTGGTTCATCCTAAAAATAAAAAAGGAATTGCACTTCAAAAGTACGTCACTGTCTATGAAACAGCTTCAAATAACTTAAGATCCAAATGAAATTATTTTTTATTCTATTTTGAAGTCAAGCTAGTGACCCTTGCTATGTGCTTAGGGAATGTTAAATAAGGGTAAGATTGATTTCCCATGGGAAATAATCTTGACAAGGCTTTCCAGTAAAACCTACTCAGGCATAGTGGCTCAGTGGTTAGCTTAGTGGTTCGGACCCAACCTTGGGCAACTGTTGATGTTGAGTTTGTACATTCATTCTGTGTCTGGTTGGGTTTTCTCTGGGTGTTCAGGCTCCTCCCACAGTTGCAGAGATGTGCAGATTAGGTGGATTAGAAGTGGGAAATAGGGGGATATGATCTGGGTGGGATCCTGTTCAAAGGGTCGGTGTGCACTCAATGGGGTCTATGGCCAGCTTCCACACTCTAGGGATTCTATGGAGGAGGGCCATTTTAGTAAGGCATTACCTCTGAGCCATATAAAACAGTGTTCTAAAATACCTTCAGGAAAGTTGGGAAATGATATTGGGGGGAAGTAGCAGGAGAAAGAACATGTACCATTAAATCAAGGAGATTTGAAGATGGTATCCTACACTTAACTCAGGATAAGAGTTTAGTTATTGTGGCAACGTGCCTATTTGTAGTCTGAAGCTATGTATAGTGATGGTAGGGGCTCCAATGTCCTTTCCATTACATAGCTGACAAGGAATTTCTATCCCTATTCCTATCTGCTATTCAGGTGTATTAGAAGACTTTGAAGGTTGACAATCAACTTATTTGATTATGTTACGCACATCGTCAAGATTAGAATGGTGCTGGAAAAGCACAGCAGGTCAGGCAGCATCCAAAGGGCAGGAATATTGACGTTTCGGGCAAAAGCCCTTCATCAGGAATGCACATCCTTGCTTTGACCATTGAGACTTTGTGTGAGACTCAAACCCAGAGCTTAAAGCTCAGAGAAATGGATATTCCACAATACACCACAAGATCTTCCCAAAAGATTTACTTTTGCTCAAATAAATACTGAAGATAACTTGGCCAGTAAGGTGATGTGATAAATTATTTTATAAATGAAGCTGACTAGAGTAGGGAATATTTATCATAATTTTACTTTTGCTTATGACTTTGATAACATTGATCGCATGAATGAACTGAAATAAATATCCCATTTTATGTGTGATTTTGTATCGGCTAGGAAAATCATTCAAAACTGGTTTACAGTTATCTATGAGGTGTTATTTTTATTTTCTCTGCCACGTCTGCCTGACAAAGATTTTTATCATTACTTGATAATAATGCTGGCCTTAGTCCTGCTGCTTCAACAGATCAGATTGTGCTGAATTGAAATGTTTCTTTTCCTCCTTGTTGGGTCAGAGATAGAGAAGTAATGTGACTGGTCATAAAATTGGTTTCTCTACTTTCTCAGCCTATTGTCGCTCACATTGTGTGTTGGTGAATTACATTATGAAACCTTCATATCTCTCCAATTGAGAGAAAACAGTACTTTTCGGTAGCATAATCTATTCTGTTCTCATTTCCCTCCAGCTCTGTTCAAGGAAGATGAGCTAAAATCTGAACTCTTATAACTTATTCTCAATTGCAGGCACCATCCCAAACATTAACCCTATATCAGTAAGACTAGAATGTGACTTTCAGATGGTAAAGAACTGCCCTTACCGCCAAAAAGGGTTAGTTTTTGTTAAAAAATGAAAGGCTTTTGGGCTTTTGGCTTTGAAGGTTGACAGAGAATCAGATTAAAGTCAGATTCTCTTCTTTGTCAAACTCTTATTTCATTTGCCTCTCTGTGATATGAATGAATCTGAATTACTCTTTCTACAAATTCTATTCAATCACACGTTCATTTCTGGCTTGCCAGATACCTTTAATTTGAACAATTGCCATGTAATGCTTAAACATCAGAAATTTATTGAAGCAACCAGGCACAGTATTGTTAGATATCTCTTAATCCTGTGCTGATATCTTTGATATTTCCAGTCTTTCCTCACCTGGAACACTAATACTTTTATATCCAAACATCAATAAAATGCAAAGAACATGAATCATTTCACACTCTTGTTATAAACATTGCATTTTCATTTCGCCATTGCTGTTTTGATCGATGGTAATTTTAAAGGCTTATCTTTACCACAAAGCCTGCAAACCCATTTTGCATCAATGAGGAATGCAAGACAGGGAAATTAAGAGCAGCACCATGCAATTATAAAACTGTGGAGCGAACATGGTGCAGCTACAACACAGGACTATACATATGCTAATTGGCAAAAACAGCATGCAAAAGACAGAGATAAGATCAGATCAATGCTCTGTAGTCTTGCCACATCCAGTCATGAATGGCACAGGAACAGAGGAGGCTCCACAAATATCCTCATCCTTAATGATGGGGGAGCCCAGTACCAGTGAAAAAGACAAGGCTGAAGCATTTGCAACAGTCTTCAAGTAGACGTACCAAATGCAATATCCATCTCAGACTGCTCCTAAGGTCCCCAGCATAGATGACAGTTATCAGTCAATTCAATTCATGCCACACTAAATCAAGAAATGGCTCCAGGTACAGGATACTGCAAAGGTTTTGGGCACTGATGACATTGTAGCTGTAACATTGAAAGCTTGAGTTTCAAAACTAACTTTACCCTTAGACAAGATGTTCCAGTACAATTACAAACATTTACCTGAAAAAATGAAAAAAATGCCCTGCAATGTCCTGTCTACAAAAAGCAGGACAAATCCAACCTGGCCAATTATGTCATCATCTGTCTATTCTTAGTAGAGAATAGTTGTATGAGAACACCACTGCCTTTAAGTTCCCTCTAAGCTATCCACCATCATTACTTGGAAATATATTGCCTTTCTTCCAGTGTCATTGGGTCCCTGACAGTATTGTGGGTCTATCTACAGCATGCAGACTGCAATGGTTCAAAAAGGCAGCTCAAGGAAAATTAGGTTGGACCAGCCAGCAAAACACATGTTCCACAAGTAATTTTTTAAAAAATCAGCTAAGTAATAGAATGTATCATTGAAAGTGCTATTAAAGGAAACTTGCATAGTAAAAATATTCCCATACATCCTCAGCTTGGATTATGCCAAAGCCGTTTTGCTCCTGATCTCTTTACAGCCTTGCTTCAAACATGAGCTAAATTCCAGGAGTGAGGTAAGATTGACTATCTTTGATATCAAGGCAGCTGAACATTGCATCAAAAAGCCCTGGAAAAACTGAAATCAATGGAAACTGAGGCGAAAAAACTCTCACTGGTTACAGTCCTATACAACATAAAGGGTGGTTGCTGCAAGAGAATTATCTCAACCCTCAAAAACACCACTGCAGGAATTTCTTAGGATGGAACCTAGGCCCATTCATCTTCAATTGCATAATTACCATAAGGCCAGCATTGAAGATGTTCGCTAATGATAACAAAATTTTCAATAACATCAATAATGCTTTCAGATATTGAAATAGTTTGTGCCCACAGGCAGCAAGGTTTGGATAAATTCAGGTTTGGGTTGATATGCAATGAGACAATTACCAGGTAATGACCATCTCCAAAAAAATACAATCTCACCATTGCCTCATGACATTTAATTTTACTGACAGTTAATTTTACTGACATCACTGAATCCCTCATCAATATCATCATTCTGGAGTTACCATTGAGCAAAAACCTATTGGGACCAGCCACATAAATGCCACAGCAGCTCATCTTCTGTCTCCCTAAAACCTGTCCCTCAATAAAAAGACATAATTGAAAAGTGTGATGTAATGCTCACCACTTGCCAAATGAGAGCAGCTCCAATAAATCTCAAGAATCTCGATCCCAACCAAAGCAACAGAGCTGAGTCATCATCTTTAACATGAACTTGCTTCAACAATAATGCACAGTAGCAGTAGTGTGCATCATGTTCAAAATGCATTGCTGTAACTCAACAAGGCTCCATTGACAGCACCGTGCAATCCTATGGCCTCCACCAACTTGAAGGACCAGGGATATATTGACATGGGGTAGAGTAGTGCTGGAAAAGCACAGCAGTTCAGGCAGCATCCGAGGAGCAGGAAAATCAATGTTTTGGGCAAAAAGCCCTTCATCAGGAATACAGGCAGAGTGCCTGAAGGGTGGAGAGATAAATGAGAGGAGGGTGGGAGTGGGGAGAAAGTAGCATAGAGTACAATAGGTGAATGGGAGTGGGGATGAAGGTGATAGGTCAGGGAGGAGGGTAGGGGAAGGTAGCAAAGAGTACAATGGGTG
>NC_057711.1:110157378-110204786 GCF_004010195.1 Chiloscyllium plagiosum | reverse complement strand
CCTGACCAGGTAGTCACGGAGGGAACGGTCTTTGCGGAAGGCAGAAAGGGGTGGGGAGGGAAATATATCCCTGGTGGTGGGGTCCATTTGGAGGTGGCGGAAATGTCAGCAGATGATTTGGTTTATGCAAAGGTTGGTAGGGTGGAAGGTGAGCACCAGGGTTTCTGTCTTTGTTACGTTGGAGGGGTGGGGTCTGAAGGCGGAGGTGTGATATGTGGACGAGATGCGTTGGAGTGCATCTTTGACCACGTGGGAAGGGAAATTGCGGTCTCTAAAGAAGGAGGCCATTCTGGTGTGCTCTGTGGTGAAACTGGTCCTCCTGGGAGCAGATGGAGCATCATCATCATCTGCTAGCTCCTCTTCAAGCCACCCACCAATTCTGGCTTGAAATTGTATTGCGATTCCTTCACTATACCGGGATCAAAATCCTGAAACTCCCTTCCTAACAGCATTGTGGTGTCGTTGCAACAAATGGATTACAACAGTTCAGGAAGGCAGGTCATGCATCACCTTGGACCCAAGAATAAATAGTGATGTGCAATAAAGACTGGCCTTGCTAACAATGCCAATGGAGCAGGAATGAATTGATAAGAAGGCTAAGGCAAATCTCTATTGGCCACTGAGGCCATTTTTAGGAAAATTGAACTGAAGATGCTTCATTATAAAGCATTAGGTAGCTGTGTATTAAGCAATACCATTCACTCTGTTTATTGAAAAACTTTTTTGGAAGTTTCTTTAGTCAAATAATCAGGAACTCAGAATGACAAAGCCATTTTGCTTTCTTTTATGATATTGACCATTCATATTTAATATTTAACTTTCTGTTTGTCTTTCTCTAAAGTCTTTTAAAATCTATTTTCAAAAGAAACACAATGGTTGACTTTTACTATTCTTATTACAAACATTTGTTCAGTTAGTATAAGCATGATAATACGTGTATTGTACTTCTTACAGAATATCATATCAATATAAGAAGAAATGTTATCCAGTGTAATACCTCAACTATTTTCCATTGTGTGCCCATATTGTTAGATTAATTTGTCTTGCCACGTAGTTCAATATGTACAGGAGCTAGGGAGAATTCCTGAGACTTTTTGTGGCACAGTGTGATTATACCTTGTCATATTGCACCAGCCACAAGGAAATTAATATAGAAATTAATGTTGCTTGTCATAGTATACAGTTTCCTGTCTTCATGAATTTTAAACTGTGGCTTAGAAAGGGATCTATTTACAATAATCTGTTGGAAATGTAACTGTCAGTAGCCCGATATGGTGATGTAATTTTTTGAAGGTCATTGCTTGAGCAGATTCCTGGTGCTTCAAACTGGGATGGGTGACATTATAGTTGTGATAGCACAACTCAAAATCATACAGAGCCTTTCTCTGTGTTAAAAGCATCAACTAAATGCAGATTGAATTCATCAGAATTCAACAATGGGTTAAGGCAATAAATCTTTTTTCCAGTCTATTTAGAACATTAACCAGCCAAATGCCCTGGGGAAAGCCATAGCTTTAGTAATCAAATAACATTCCACTTAACAACAAAAAAGTGATTATGCCATTGTCCATCAACAATCCTGCAATGTTGCTGTAATTGAGTAAGCAATGATTCACTGCTAAATATCGCTGGATGAATTTTGATTTCAAAAGTAGGAAGAACATTGGTGCTACAAAATAGATACAACAACAATTTGGATTTCTGTAGCACCTTTCACATAATCAAATGTCCCCAGGACCTCCACAGGAACATTTCACAGAAAACTTAGACGCTGAACCACATGAGATATTTTTAGGACAGACGATCTAACACTTTGTCAAAGAGATGCTTTTTAAGGAGAGTTTTTGAGGAAGAATGAAGGTAGAGAGATGGAGAGTTTTATGAAAGGAATTCTGGAGCTTAGATCCTGAATAATTGAAGTGGGGCAATCATATTAAGCATATTTGAGGCTGTATTTGCATAAGGGTTCAGGAGCAGAATAAAGGTGTCGGGAGGAGTGAGGTCATGGTCAGATTTGAAATCAAGAATGAGAATTTTAAAGTTGAAGCATTGCTTCAACTGGAGCCAATTTTGGATAGTGAACATCGAAACAGTAAACTGAATAGGATTTGGTGCAATTGAGGACAGGGATAGCAGAGTTTTGGATGTGATCAGGGTTAGAGAGGTGATGTGGAGGTGCCAGTGTTGGACTGGGATGGACAAAGTCAGAAGTCATAAGACACCAGGTTATAGTCCAACAGGTTTATTTGAAATCACAAGCTTTGGTCACGTTACTCTTTCACCAGGTGAAGTTTTTTCTTCTTTGATCACTGCACTGTGGATCTCTATGTCGACTGTTCTGGTTCATTGTCTCGTAGGGCTCAATGCTGACATCTTGGGGTTGTGGAGGAATTCCCAGAGCCTCATTTGCCTGATGAATTTTTTTGTGTCTGCCGCAAGACCAGTGGGGTCGATTTTGGTAGTGGAGTAGAAATTGAGTCCTCAGGTGAGAACTTTGATTTCGTCTGGTTAAAGGTACGGTCAGGTAAGTTGTGGATGGGCCTGTGGTGTATTGGTTTCAACAGTGGTAAAAGGGGAGGCCAAGTTTCTCACGTTTCCTGTTCTTGGTGTGCATATAGGTAGTGTAGTTCCATTGCCTTGTCAGTTTGGCAGTGTCACATAGCTGGTCTGCTGTGACCTGAGCGCAAACTGAGAATATGGATTTTATCGTGATTTCAAGGTTGCGGTGTCGGCTGTGGAGCTGGTGTACGAGATGGTTGAGGAATGTGTGAGAAGTGTGACAGCAGAGTCTGACAGTGTAATCTGTGTTGTTGGTCAATTTGAGTAGGTTTGTGATCTGTAGTCCTTTCAGGATCTTTTCTGCTTTCTTGCATCTCTGCAGAAACTTAATCTCTGGGTCGGTATGCGCAATCTTCTTGGAGATCCTCTCCATTTTGAGCCGGCAGTTTGTGGTGTTAATGGTAGCCATGTCTGGTGTTGGACTGGGGTGGACAAAGTCAGAAGTCACATGACACCAGGTTATAGTCCAACAAGTTTATTTGAAATCACAAGCTTTCAGAGTGCTGTTCCTTCGTCAGATAAAGTGAAGTTTAGAGAGGGCAGAATGTCAGAGGGCAGCCATGGGTCTGTTGGAAAGATAATGGCAAAATGGGCTATCATTTAAATGGTGAAAAATTGCAGCATACTGCTCTGCAGAGGGGCCTGGGTGTCATTGTGCAATAATCACAAAAAGTTGGTTTGCAGGTGCAGCAGATAATTCAGAAGGCAAATGGAAATGGTCTTTCATTGCTACAGGGATAGCATTTTAAAACTTGGAAGTTATGCTGCAGCTGTATCGGGTGCTGGTGAGACCACTCCTGCAATACTGTGTACAGTTTTGGTCTCCTCACTTGAGAATGTACTGGCCTTGGACTGGGTGCAGAGAAGGTTCAATGGGTTGATTCTGAAATTGAGATGGTTGGTTTATGAGGAGAGATTGAGTCAACTTGGACTATACTCATTGGAATTTTGAAGAATGAGGGGGGAGTCTGATAAAAATATATAAAATTATGAAGGGAATGGAAAAGATAGAAACAGGGGGGTTGTTTCCACTGGCAGATGAAACTAGAACTAGGGGGCATAGCATCAAAAAAGGGGGAGCAGATTTAGGACTAGTTAAGGAGGAACTTCTTCACCCAAAAGTTTGTGAATCTGTGGAATTTTCTGCTCAGTGAAATGGTGAGGCTACTTCTTTGAATGTTTTTAACTCAAAGATAGATAGATTTTTCAATATTAAAGGAATTAAGGGTTATGGTGAGTTGGTGGATAAGTGGACTGAGGCCATAAAAAGATCAGCCATGATCTTATTAAATGGTAGAGCAGATTCAAAGGGCCAGATGGCCTACTCCTGCTCCTATATTTTATGTTCTTAACACAGGAATGGGTGATTGTTTCAATAGCAAATAAGCTGAGGAAGAGGTAATATTGCTATTACAAAGGTTACCTGGTCAGATGTTCATTGCACAGTCAACTATGATACTATGAATGACATGATTTAGTTTCAGACAGTTTACAGCAGGAGGGAATGGAGTAGGGAGATAGGAAATTGTGATTCGAGCAGTGATCGGAGATAGCAGCTTCAGTTTATCCAGTACTTAAGTGGAGAAAATTTCGGCTGACCCAGTACTGAATATTCAAGAAGCAATTTGATAATTTTGTGACAGTGGAGGAATCAAGAGATGTGTTAGTGATGTACAGCTGGCTCATCATCAGCCCACGTGTGAGATCTAACATTCTGCTTTCAGGTTGTGTTACCAAGAAGCAAGTGGTTGAGAAATAGGAGGGGTCCACGGATAGATGTATAAGGAATACCAAAAGTAATGATGTGAGAGCAGAAAGAGCAACCCTTGAAAATGGTACTCTATGTAGATTAAGATGGATAAGCCTGGAACTAGAAGAATCCAGACAGATGAGAGTGGAGAAGCATTGGAAGAGGACAATGTGATCAACTGAATCAAGATCTGGAGACACTTCAAGAAGGACAAGAAGAGAAAGATTACCTTTGTCATAGTCATATAAAATGTAACTTGTGACTTTGGTAAGAGCCATTTTAGATTTTGTCTTTTGTTGCTATAAGACCATGTTGAATGATGTAACTTTCTCAATTCCAGAGAGCTTCAATCACAAAAGAATTCACACATAGACCAGCATTGATGGCCCATTGCATTGACAATAGCTATGTTATTTGAATATTCTTCCAGAAAACAAAAATATGAAGTTCACCTGCTCTGTACATTATTAACATTCAAACTGTGATTGTATTCATATGCAATGCAGTGAAAACAGAAATTGCTGAAAAAACCCAGCAAGTCTGGCAGCATCTGCCGACAGAAATCAGAATCCCCACAGATGCTGCTGACCTTTTTGAGCAATTTCTGTTTTTGTTTCTGATGTCCAACATTCACAGTTCTTTCAGTGTTCTTATCCAATTGCACACTCCACTATTTAACATGGTCATTTATTGTTGCATTTTGAAAGGATATGTGTGTAACTGATTCATTTTGTGCTTTACACATTCTGTCAGTCAAATAAAACTACCCTCATCTACATTATCTGCCTTTTCAGTATTTATACATTAAGTTTAATCTTGATTGGAGTGAAAACCAGTTGATTTCCATATTACATTTCTCATACATTAACACTTTAACAGACAGGAGCATTGTTGTAATTCTCTCTTCCCAGTAACAATATCTATTGGCATGCACAGACGTGTATTAAAAGTTTACAGATTGATGGTAGTAATTGTTGTGCAATGTATTAAAACAATGTTGAGAAATTAATACCTTTGCAAAACATTCATGACAAAGTTCTGTGCAAAAAACTTGGCCTGTAAAACCTCTGCTGACACTTTCAAAATCAGTCACATTTCCAACAATTCTGAGAACATTGTTAACACTTTAATAATCACCAATTCAGATTTTGCATAATGGCCAGTTGCATTAACTTGGCCATGTGTGTCATGGCTACCTTCTCCTGCAAGTTACTTGCAGAACCTAAGTACACACATTGAAATGCTAAATTTGCATGTACTCACTTTTTAAAAAAAGATTCATGCAAGTTAATGGAAATTAATTTTATAATGCTAGAATGTTCCCACAATCATAAACTTAAACTCTGAATTTGTCAGTTAATATTGCATTGATACTTTGAAATTTTGAATTAATGTTTTCAGTATTTTAATTCTACCTTTCATATCTAGCTAAAGCTATTGGAAATGAATTTGTTTTACAGATTCCACGACAATGCAATTTGTAGTAAAGTGTGTAAATATTAAGTATGAATTTACATTTAGATTGCCCATATAGTGAGGCAACTTCCAATTTCCTTGGTTCGTAACTTGTATGGAAATTGTAAGTGACATTTGTGGGACAGGTTTATAATCTTACACTGCATGACAAAAGAGGAAGATTTCCCCTTAGAAAATCCCAAGCTTGAAAATACATTTTGAATTTAAAAAGAATTAATCTATAGGTCATGTCAAAGTTTATTATGAACTTTCACGCAATGATTTTAAAATTAGACGCAGGCATATAAAATGGCTGTTGATAATCATTTGGTCTTTGGCATTTGAGCTAGATAGATGTAAGCCTCAAGAAAATACCTAATTAAATATGGATTTTGAAAGACATCTGGGGAATTTACACATTTATTTAAAGATAGATAAACATAAAAGAAGCTTCCAGACTGTTGTGATTCAATGCTCTTCTGTGAAACCAATCAATATCCTGATTGAATGGGTCATTCAGAAATAAGTGTCTGCAATACTCAGAGAACATAATCTACATCAGAAGATGTGTAATTAACATTACCATCCAGCAGTTTTGAAAAAAATAGTTTAAACTTGTAAAAATTGAATGGTGGAATCCTGTTGTCTGCTTTTAAAATCAGCAAATAGCAGACTGAGTTCCACCACTGCTATCAAACTAGTTATAAGTAATTCAAGCAGCCAAAGGAATTAATAACAACTTCTGTAAGTGAGAGACTGCAAAGATAAAAAGACTGCCACAATTTGTTCTAATTTCAAGTTCACCTAAACAAACTTCTCAAGAGTGTGAGTACAAAAACTCTTAATACTTGCTGAGAATACTTCACTTTACAAAACGTCTTCTCCATGTTCAAGGCGTTCATTACATTCAAGGTACTAGGCCTGCCTCAGGTAAAATTGTGGCTGTAACTTAGAAACTGAGTTAGAACTACACGTTGTAACAGTTTTCTGCTTTTATCTGAAACCAATCTTTGTTTATGTGAGCGTGGTTGAGGGAATGAGTGTGAGACATCACATTTTAAATCTGGAGCGAGTTGATGTGAAATAAATATCATTTTATTTTAATATTTACATAGAATTGCTTCTGTAGTTAATCAATTCACATGGAAGATAAACAAAGACTCACATCTCATCCATACAACACCAATCAAGTCAGTAAAAGAAATATAAAAGTTCTGTTCGCAACACAAACATGAGCTATAAATGTTGCTGAAATGGCCAGTATTTTTATTTGTTGTTTCATGATATGTGGGTTGTCATGCTGAGCTAATTCAGTCTGTGAAATAGAAAGCAAGATACTTATTAAGGGCTTATTTACTTAGTCTTACAGCCCTTTCTGCACACCGGTCCCACCTGTTTATATCTATGAATTAATTCGTCATTTAAACCCAATCATTTACTTTTTAAATTCTGTCTTTATTTACTCCAGGGGCTTGAAGTATCAATCACTGGACTGAGTATTTATTGTCTGTCTGTAATTGCTCTTAAGAAGATACCTACTTGAACCACTGTAGTTCAATACTGAATGTAGAATCACAATGTCTTCTTAACTGCTTATTATATTAACTTTGGCATTACTGGTATAACCAACATTTGTTGTCCATTCCATTGAACTATATGGCTTGCTGGGCCATTTCAGAGGGCAGTTAAGAACCATCACATTACCATGGGTATGGTGTCACATGTAGGCCAGACTATGTAAGATCAGCTGCTAGGATTCCAGCTCATTGTTATTACTACGCCAGTCAGATCCCAGGTTTGATAGATTACATTTTGATTTTTGTTTGGGTTTTAACAAACTAGCCTCTCATATGTATCAGCATGCAATGCTGCAGATAAAACAGAAGTTCATTAACAAAAGAAGATGAAAGAGAATCAATCCAACTACATAGGTACATTAAAATGAAAATATTTTTAACACAGTCAGAGTATAATCTCATTAATCCCAAAGAAATCCTTTATAAATTGAAAAAAAACAAAATAGCTATTATATAGTACCCAAAACACTCCCCTGGAATAGTTCCTAACTTGCCACTCATATTACTTATACCACAGCCCCTATACTTAGATTAGATTAGATTCCCTATAGTGTGGAAACAGGCCCTTTGGCCCAACTAGTCCACACCAACCCTCCAAAGAGTAACCCATCCAGTCCCGTTTCCCTCTGACTCATGCACCTAACACTATGGGCAATTTAGCATGGCCAATTCACCTAATCTGCATGTCTTTGGATTGTGGGAGGAAACCAGAGCACACAGAGGAAACTCACGCAGACACAGTGAGAATGTGCAAACTCCAGACAGACAGTCGCCTGAAGCAGGAATCAAACCTGGGACCCTGGTGCTGTGAGGCAGCAGTGCTAACCACTGAGCCACTGTGCCACCTGTAGAGTTACAGAAGGGTAGTTTTAAGTCAGTAATGTCTTTAACATTTAGACCGTAAATGCAAATTACAGGACTCCACCATGCTGGAGGCATTGAACACTTGATTAAATGTGTTCAGTTTTAAGTAATCTCTTCAAGGTTTCATTCCAACACTTAATGGGATTGGGGCTAACACTAACACTTAATTTAGTTCACTGTATACCCTTCCCTTTTTAGGAACACCGTTATATACAACTGTTCTATTCCATGGAGTTGACAGGACTGCTTTACTCAAAGTGAATCTAAAAAGGAATTCCTCTCTTAGCCATCAATATATCCCTTAAAGTTAAAAAGAATCAAATTCTCAAAGCCTCTGACAAACTTGTGTCATGCCAATATTGTTGGATAGAAGAGTAACCTAAAATTTAAAAAAGTCTATTAATGGTGCACACAACACATTCATTTGAAAGCCAAGCTGCAAACTTGTTTTGAAAGAAATGGCTACAAAAATGCATCCAAGTTAATTTTTAATTTCAGGCACACAGAAAACCCAATAGGAACCAACTCAAAAACCAGAAAGCCAAAGTTACAACAAAAACCCACCGTTTACATCATTACACAGATTTAATCCTTGAAGAAACATTTATGAACATGAATTGCATATCCTTAATTGTTTTTGAGAATACTGGTAATGATCCATCTTCTTCAGCCAGTCTAGCCCTTGTGGTAGAGGCATTCCACAGCTCATATTACTAGGGAGGGATTTCCAGGACTTTGACCCAGTCATGTTGAAGGTACAGTAACATACTTTCAAGTCAAGACGGTATGTAACTTGGAGGAGAAATGGCAAGTGGTTGTGATGATAATCCTAGGCACTTTCTGCACTTATCCTTACAGGTGGCAGAAGCTGTAGATTTGGAAGATTCTTTTGAAACATCTTGGTGAGTTATTACACTAAACCATATAACTCATACATATTGCTGCCATGTTACCTCACTGCTGGAGGGATTGATTATTTAAGGTAGTGCGTAGGATGTCAATTTCTTTTCATTACAGAAGGCAGAGTGTAAACAACAAACCGTCCAGAAAATAGGAAACACTGGAAGGTGAGTTAGATTGGCTACTTGAAAGTATCTCCTGCACTGAGAGCGTGATATCAATTCAGCAGAAAATCCTATAGCATGAGTCATGGGGTAGGGAAATCTGATAATATTATGGGGGAAGTAATACAAAATAATTGACTTTGGCAACTTGCATAGATCATGCTGCTAATTGAAAACATTTCAATTTTAAGCATATGAGCTTGTATAATGTTACAAGGTTATTTCCTCCAGTGATTTGTTGACAGATATTTTTATTTAAGTGATATACTCATTGTAATACATTGTCAATATAACTAGAATTTATGGAGCTTCATATTGCAGATGAAATGCCATTTTGGGGGTGTTAGCATTTTCTATTCCATGCATAGGTTGTCTTTATTGTGATATCTTGAGACATGTGTTTAATAAGAGCACAGAATTATTTGCCATGATTAATCATCTTGTTTCAGTAATATCTGTTTAAGATCAATAACTGCAGTGTGCTTTCCAGTCACGTCATATCCAGGTACACCATCTGCCTAATTAACTGCTTGCAGTTAAATGTCTTGCAGAACAGACATTTCATAAATCCAGCACTTTTCATGAATTCAGGGCACCTCAAAGCACTTTAATGGGACAATAATGCACTTTTAATGTGTAATGTTCTAAGGGAGTACACATTCTAGTCAATCTGAGGTCAGCAATTTCCCATAAAAGCAATGAACACCAGCAAGCTCTGATAGGGGTTGGCATGGTGTGAGGGGTGTTGGTGAGCTGGGTCAAGAAGGAACCTTGACCTTGTAGGGGTTGAAGTATCTCCTATGGGCACAGGGGACCTGCACTGGATGGACACCTCCACTTCACCAATCTCCTCCAGGCCCTTCCACCACCATCACTTTCATGAAACCAGTCTAGACAACTATAGTTGCCAGCTTCCCATATGATATGGGCATCATCTTGCAACAAAGCCCATCAATTGGTCGCATAAGACTCTCAATAGACCAAAGATAATTGAAGCCTTTACTGACCCCTCTACACTTTCATATCATACAGTCATTGAGTCAGGTGGGAATGGTGGGTTTAGGCAGTGTGATGGCTCCCTTATAGATTTTACAAGATGCTTTGCCAGCAGAGCAGCATCAAATCCAGCTCTTGATTATACACAAACACAAAGATCTTGAGTGCATTCAGCTTCTTGAGTGCATTCTAGACCATTCAGCTTCTTGAGCTTGCTCCATTGTTCAGTTTTGGGTGATCTTGTACCTCAACTTCTCATTCCCACACAGGTCTCATATTCCTGGATTTGGCGAGAGTCTGAAACATGACCTGTCTCAGTTTTGAATGTTCTCATCACTGAACCTCTACAACCTTTTGGATAGAAACTTCCAAAGATTTACTGCCATACAAGTAGAGAAATCCCTCCTCATCCCATTCTCAAATCCTTATCCCAAGGCTCTCTCCCCTGTATGGAGTCTTCATCACAGTTCACTCATTGAAGTAAAAACACAATAGTTCTTGCTGGCTGATGATTGGCTGAGATTGACTACTTGAAAATACCTTCTGTACAGAGGGTGTGATATCAACTCAACGGAAAATCCCATTACATGAGTCAAGATCCAGGGAAATGTGAAAGTATTAAGGGTATGGTAATATAAAGTAATTCATTTTGGCAACATGCATGGATTATGCTGGTATTTTAAAACATTCCATTTTAATGCATATGAGTTAGCATAATGTTTCAAAGTTATTTCTTCCAGTGATCTGTTTACAGTTATTTTTTATATGATATACTCAATTCTAATACTTTGTCAATATAACTATAATTTATAGACCTTGATATTGCAGATGAAATGCCACTTTGGATTTCACATTTTCCATTCTATGCATATGTTATCTTTATTGTGGTAGGGTATTATTTTCAGAAATTTGTTTAAAAAGAGTGCATTATTTAGCATGATTAAACATCTTCTTGTTTCTTAATTCTTTTGCAGTCACATCTAATGAATAACAATTTACTGACATGGAGATTTGTATTTCCCCAGGAGTCATCAGCCAGCAAGAACCATTTAGTTTTTACTTCAATGAGTGAACTGTGATAAAGACTCCATTGTATTATAGCCTCCTTAACTTGAGAACACTGATTCTTGCCAATGGAAGACACATTAGGTCCCTTCACTTTCAATTCCATCAAAGAGGCCAGCTGGTGAGAACAGATAAATTATTGATTACATTAGAAAAAAAGCTTAGGAGGAGACAAATAGTATTACTGTCTAATGACACTGTTAGACATGCTACTGGAGGATAATTTTTAAATTAGTAAATGGTACCACTGTTGTTCCATTTATATATGAATAGCTTTTTAAGGACATGCTGCTAAATTCAAAGCAACTGTAATTCTTATTAACTCAAGTACATTAACCTAAGTGTAGCAGCTTTGCATTGCAGGATTGTGGCTTTTGTGTGCAGTGGTAGTGTCTTTTCCTTTGTGCCAGGAGGCACAGGTTCAGGTTCCATTTGCTCCCGAGGTGCTTCATAACTTATCTAAACAGTTTGATTAGAAAATATTTACATATTTCTCTTTGAGACTGGCCAATTATTCCAATGTCTCAATCATCAAGATCAAATTTGCATCCAAAGTGAGGGAATTCCAATGCAGAGTGAAATGTACATTAATCGTGTCTTGCCACTTAAGTTAACAGAACAGTGGTAGCTTCAACCTTGAATGTTCCAACTATTTCACCCCATTATGTTTCTGGGAATGTAAAATTTCCTTCCAAAATCTATTCTGGACTCGTGTTGACCTCCATAAGTGGAACAGAAAAGTCTCACCAAATGCAACATTTTTAGTTCAAGGATATGGAGAGAAAGCTGGAAGCAATGTACTGAGATGGATGTCCAGCCATGATCATATTGAATGGCACAGCAAACTTGAAGGGCTGAATGGCCTACTCCTACTTTTATGTTTCTTTATTTCAACATTTTTATCTCATAATTTCAAAGTCCACATAAATGTTAAAACAAAGAGAGCATGTGTAATATTTTCTGACTTGTCCAATACCATAGCATCAGAAATTCAACAGGGCTGGAGTGGAAGGGTTGTAAACTACATTGCCTAACTGTCACTTTTACCAAGTGTTTAACATGATTGAACTTTGGTAGTAGAGATTTTGTCCACTTCAATCACAGCCATTGATACGAAAGGGGGCAAAGTGGTGCCCCATACCTGAGAATCCCTGCTGGCCCACTATTTGCCTGAAGGGGATAGGCTCCAACACACCTGCATTTAGCATCCTCTTGAATTATGTGGGTGTCCCAAATATGCTGGCAGTGGCATTGGCAGCTGCTAACCCAATGCAAGTGCAGTGGCAACATTAAATGACAACTGTAGCAGGATACAACATGAACAACAGATTAGTTAGATGTCCCCAGAGTCCAGAAAATCACTGATTGCACTTCTCAGTTCAACTTTGTGTTCATGGGGTGCCCTTTATACATTAAAATGTATTTTGTTTTCCTCAGTGTCAAGCTACAACACATTCATCAGCACAGCACCACAATGATCAATAATTACCTTGCAGCAACCCCTCAAAATGTCTCCATGCTGAAGCAATCATCAGTAGAAAGGGTGGTTTGAAGTATAGCTACTGGAGACCTCTGCCAAATCATTGTTGTTGCAGATGGACCTCGTAAAGACCTGGTGTCAGTCAGAAACAAAAATTGTACACTACAAGAAGATTTGTGTGATAAAAAGAACAATGATGAAACATATAATTAGGCACTTAGATTAGCATTTCTGATGCCTTTACCAATTTCATGGAGTGTATCACAATAAAATGCCTCAGTGCTTCACAAACATTTGTGTTTCTATTGCAAAATCCATAGAGTCATAGAGTCATACAGCTTGGAAACAGACCCTTTGGAAACAACCAGTCCTTGCCAAACATAATCCCAAACTAAACTAGTTCCCACCTACCTGCTCCTGGCCCATAAATTCATAAATGTTAAGAAATGTACACCCAGGCAACCTGCAAATGAGTGTGAGTTCATGCAGAAGTCCTGATGCACAAACTTTCTGATGATTGTTTGGGAAATTGAAACTTCTGACGGGTGATTTCCCAGTGCCTGGAACTCTCCATAGAAGTCTGAGTTAGAGTTACAGACTGGAGGATTCTGACTGACTCACTTTAATTGACAGCAAGAGTAGGTAGAGAAATGAAAACCTGCTCTAACTCCTGGTTAACTATAAAATTGATCATGCCCAACCATTCACCCTGATCCCCCTCAGAATATTTGAGTCCACCACTCCAAACTCCATCTGACACAACCTGGTCCATACCCCCAGTCCAGAGCCTCTCCCCATCCGCTGAAGGACTGAATTTTCATCACAAATTCATCGAATTTCTCTAGACCAGCATTGGTGACATTATTGTGCCTCAGCAACCCAGGTCTTATTATCACCATTAAAACCATTACTGAAAGAGTATACACAACATTACAGGATTGGTCAGGCATAATGATTAGTAAGATAGAGAGCTGGTAGAAATACATCTGCTTTCTTTGAAAGCGGGAATAGAGCTCTTTGTCTCTGCCTAAGCTTGTGTGTGACGTAAGTAGAGCCAGATGTAACCCTTCAGAACCATTGCCTTACTGACCTCTCACCCTAACCAGACCCACTTGGCAGTCTACTTCTTCTTTCACGTAGCTTACTTTCTCTCAGCAGTTATTGAAGTCAGCTCAAGACCTTCAACCCTTGAAGTAAAACAGCTCATGGCAAAAAAAATGTGCACGTTATTACCTGGATTAGAGTGCTTCAGCCAGTAAGTCTTGAAACTGACTAAGTTACATTTTACAACCAACTCCCAAATGGGAAAGTGAGCTTCTCTCTAGTGAATGGCAAGATGTTCATTATCACCCTCATTACTACCTAATCTCACTTCATTAGTGTAATGATTTCCATTCTCCTACTGCTGGATAGAGACTTAATATTGAATATTTTAAACATGAATGTCTGCACAGCCTCCTGGTGACTCCAGCTTGCTTCTTGCTCTTCCAGACCTCCATCCTGAGACATCAATATCTTTGGGCATGCTACATGGGCAGTGGCCATGTGCTCCCCACTTTTCCACTTTTATGGATGTTGGCATTTTATGCAGATCAGACCCTCCAAGTAATATCTCAAATCCACTTGTAGTACACTTCTGCACATTAATGGAGTGGTCCAGCACCTTTCATTGCAATGCTGATATAAAGGCACCTTGTGCAGAGAATCAGGCACCCACATGAGTGAGCTGGATTGAACAAGGCTTGCTTTCTCTGCACTAACTCACTTTGCACCTTGCTGGATTCTCACAGTATGTCTGCCTTGTCTTGCATTTCAGCGCTTTACCCCCTCAGCCACACCTTAAAAGCTCACAGTACCACTGTTCTACCTTGCAATTTAACACAGGCACAAAGCCAGTCAGCCTGTCGTACTTATCAGCAATTGTCAGTCAAGAGGTGAGCATATTGTTGTATGGCACAGTGTGAAGCCAATCTCACACCAGTACCATGTGCCGACCGTATACTCTGGTAATCACACACATGCGCTGCAAGCAAACGCTCATGTCTCAATGTCTAAGCGGAGTTGTCCTCTGATGATAGTCTTCAGTTCAGGGTCTCCTGGCATGGTAAGTCAGGGGCAGACTCTGATATTAGTCCACAGGCTTGGGCTTGCCAGTTCATTACTTGGCATAATTCAGGATTGTCTCCTCAAAGAAGGTGAGGAACTGAATATCAGTCACCCTACCACCTGTCTTTGCTCCTTCTGCCCTATTATGATGGCACAACTATTAATATGGGTACAGATGGGGGATAGGAAATGAGTCAGATATTCAGAAGCTATGCAGGGTGAGTGAAGTGGGGGTTTTGGTGTAGGTGAGATCGATTGAGGCTGGATGTTACATGCAATATTGAGAATGGTAGAGCATGACCCTTGATGCAAGGAACATGCAGGAGCAGGGTTATGGTGAGTGTGAGGTTGCAGAAATAAGATGGCGGCATTTACCTTGGCAGAACAGAGAAAGCCATTTACCTTCCTGCGACATTCCTCAATGTGGTGGAGACATTGAAGGCTCGTAGCCTGTTTACACTTTGAATTAGTCAAGTATTGCTCTTTGGGTTGGAAAGCTCAGAGATTAAAAGCTTTTAGGACAGCTCTGAAGCAAATTTAATCTGTCTCCTTGAACTATGTTTCTTCAAAGCAGTTGAGGGAATAGTTCAATCAAAAAATATAGTCTGTACAATCTCCAGATCAGGAATGTTTGGTTTAAAAGATCTGCCAGTTATCAGAAGCTGAGAAATTCTAATCTCTCAGTTTTGAGTATTCATGTAAGAAGACCCCATCATTCACTGGACAGAAACTGTGGAGAATCGGTAAAGTTGAGCTTCAAGATGTGATACAGAAAAGCGATTTTTCTGGAACTGAATTATTGTAAAATGTTGGTGTTTCAGGAATACATTGAAACTTTGTTATGTTGGGTGGTCTAAGAGTTTTCTGTGTTCTCTATCTGGACAGCTTAGTTTGCTTTTATTGTGTTTTCATCCTTGGTATAACAAACTTCTGTTCAAGAAACTGTCTCAGGTAACTACGCTTTAATGAATGACGATATTATTTAATATGTTATTATTTGATTTATTAGGCCACATTTCATTGTTAGATCTGGTGTGCCCAGTGGTAAGCTGTCAGCTGTAATCAGAGTAATGCAAATATGTTATTCCCTGCATTATGAACTCCTACTTTGTACAATAACCTTATATTATCAAATGCCTCTAAAATTATGACATCCTATGGACTACCCTTTATTCATAGTATATATTACACCTTCAAAGAATGCTAATAAATTGGTTAAACAAGGTTTCCGTTTCACAAAACCATGCTGACTCCTCCCACTTCCCAGGAGCTTTTCTAATTGTCCGCCTATAACTTCATTAATGATCAAATCTAATACTTTTGTCTAATATATTTGTCAAATGTTAATATATTTGTCTGTAACAAATATCAAGATTTTATCAAGGCTAATAGTTTCTGCTACCCTCCCTTCTTGAACAGAGGATAGGTTTGCTAATTTTCAATCTGATGGAACATTTCCAAAATCTATTTCAGAAAATTAACATGGCTCTGTCTGTTGTCACCAGTACTTGTGCACCTTGCACTGTTTAAATTCACGTATGTGGAAATAAACACATTCAGGGTTAAACAGCATGAGGCTGTGAAGGAATGGTGCTTGTGAAGCAGGGAATTGGGGATGGGGTGGTGGCTATGAAGAAGGTGCTGTGAATTGGGTGGGGGAGGTGGTTGGTTGTATGAATGGGGTAAAGGGTACTGGGGTCAGAGCAGGGAGCAGGAAGGAGGGGAAGGGCATCACTCTCACTCTCAAGTGTTTGCATTCTCACCCTCTCCCCGACCCAGTACTGGGTTTGGGAATTGTGCATATGAACATTTCCAGATTAGTGCACATGTACAGTTGTGTGCCATCAACTACTGCCAAATAACACCCAAACACAAATTTGTCACTTCTCTGATGAATACAGGATGGAATCCTTCAGAACCAGGGATTCGTCAGTCAATAGCTCCACTAGGTTACATATTAATGAGATGAGATTTGCCGACAACGAGTCTGTTCTCAAACAATAATTGCTATTGTTAGCCATCTCTTTGATGTCTAGAGCTCTTGGAAAATGTAATGAATTGCTCTTGATTTTGAAAATTATGTTGACTGACATCTCACATAATTTCCCCTTATTTCTCGTTATAGTCTATGTTGTTCAGATCTGTATCAGGTTTCATTCCTAATTTTTGTCTTTACTCTTCACAACAACAACCAACAGCCACATATTTGAAATTCAAACTTGAAAAGTTATATTTATTGATGTATAAATCTTACATGCTTCATCACAGCATGGATAGAAGATTGGCTGTCTGGCAGAAAACAGGAGTCTGCATAAATGGATCTTTTTCAGATTGGCATAATGTAATGAATGGAATCCAGTTGAGCTCTGTGCAGGAGCTTTAGCCTTTTAGAAAAATAACTTTGATGAGGGGTGTGAGGGGAAAGTAACTAACTTTGCAGGAGACATGAAGTTAGATAAGAAGGTAAGTTGTAAAGAGGACATAGCAGTTTGCAGATAGATATAAATACAATGTGTACATGGGCAATAATCTGGAAGGTGGTTATAATGTGGGAAAATCTGAAATTATTTACTTTGTTAGGAAAAATATATAAAGCATAAGATTTATTAAATTGAGAATCCCTGCAGAAATTCAAGATGCAAATGGATGAATGTGCATAATTTGCAAAATGTTATTAAGCAAGTACAGCAAGCAATTAAGAAAGTGGATGGAATGTTATCCTTTATTATGAGAAGAATTAAATGTAAAAGTAATGTTGAGATCACATCTCAAATACTATGTGCAGTTTTGGTCTCCTTATTTAAGGAAAGATGTCAATGTGTTGGAGGTCTTCAAAAGAGGTTTAACAGGTTGATACCTCGAATATGTAGATTATCTAATGAGCAAAGGTTGGGCAGATTGTGTTGTTTCCATTGAGTTCAGAAGAATGAAAAGTGACTTGATAGAAATGTTTAATGTCCTGAGCAGCCTTGACAAGGTGGAATTGGAAAGGATGTTTCAATTTGTGGGTGAACTAGGAGGCATTGATGAAAAATTAGAGGTCATGCTTTTAGGACAGCGATGAAGGGAATTTTTTTTTCTCAGTGAGCTATGAGGCTTTGGAATTCTGCCTCAGAAGGTGGTGGATGGGGTCATGTAATATTTTGAAGGCAGAGGTAAATTGACTCTTATTAGCAAGGAACTCAGATGTTACTGAGGTCGATGGAAGTTGAAATTTGAAGCATAAACAGATCAAAAGTAGTAATATCTGGACTACAACTGGTGCCACTTGCTAATGAAAACAGGCATAGGAGGATAAAGCAGTTGAATGCATGCATGAGGAGCTGGTGCAGAGGGCAATAATTCACATTTTTGGACGAGTGGGATCTCTTCAGGCTAGAAATGACCTGAAAGAGAGATGGATTTCACCAGAATTGGAAGGGGACTAATATCCTTGCAGGGAGATTTGCTGGTGCTACTCTGGAAGCTTTGAATTAGTAAGAGGTGGGGGAATGGGGTGGGAATAGTAAGAAACAAAGCAATAGTGAGAAAATAGAAAAGGCTGAGGCTGGTGCAATAGGTAAGGGGAGCAAATGTAATAGTCAAGGTCAACAAGAGCTTGGCAGAGAATGAGGTACGACTGATAAATCAAACTGCATTTACTTGAATGCAAGAAGCCTGGCAGGGAAAGAAGATGAATTTAGGAGATGGCTGGGAACATGGAACTGGGATATCAAAGCTATTACCTAAATGTGGCTCAGGAATGGACAGGACTGGCAATTTAATGTTCTAGGGAATAGATACTATAGGAAGTCAAGAGAGGAGGGAAAGTGATGTTTTTGTATAGGGATAGCATTACAACTGGATTTAAGCAGGATATTCCTGAGAGACTGTCCAGTGATATATGGGTGGAACTGAAAAATAAGAAAGGATGATACCTTTATGGGATTGTATTTTAGGCCCACCAATAGTCAGCAGGACATTGAGAATCAAATATGTAAGGACATCTCAGACATCTGTAAGAATAATAGGGTTGTCATGGTAGGAGGTTTTAATTTTCCAAACATAGTGTTAAGGGCTTGAATGGGGAGGAATTTGTTAAGTGTGTTCAAAAAAACTTTCTCAATCAATATGTGTATGTACCTGTTGGAGAAGGAGCAATATTTGACCTTTTGTTGGGCATTAAGGCAGGGCAAGTGACTGAGGGGAGTCGGGGAGCAGTTTGGGGCCAGTGATCATAATTCTATTAGTTTTAAAACCGTTATGGAGAAGTTTAGAACTGATCAAAAATTTAATGTTCTAAACTGTTGTCAATTTATGCCAAATTATGGGGAGTTTACTCAATATAAGATTGTACCAAATGCCTTTCACATTTTGTTTCAGATCAGAAATAGATTCTGCTATCCTTGCAGTAGGGAATATTTTGAAACTTAAAAATCAGAACATTGGGCTCATCCCCAAATGTCTTGCTGATATATTGTATTATATGCTGAGGTATTGTATGTTGTATTATATGCTGAGGTATTCTTATTTGATTCTGAATAAGTAGCAACTAGTCAGAAAACAAGCATTTAGACAGACAGGTATGTCTGAGTAATGACATTACAGTCACTTTATTCATTGCATTATTTACTAATCTTAAAATCATTTTTAATTTTTCCTTTGGAAGTAGCTATGAGCACGTCATTACAGATTGTACTTCTCAGTGTTGGAGAATGTTGCTACTGCGTCTTCATTTGAATTCACCACTTAATAGCTGTACCCTTGCATTAGGGGTATGCGACAGTGCTTGGAAGTTTCTTGGCAGATTGTAACAACTCTTCACTGTGAAACCAGTGGGGGCTAGTAAAACTATTGCCACATGTTCATCAAAGAATTAAATAGCTTTAATTAAGAAAAAACAACAGCATAAGTACCTTCCAGATGATTATAGTGGGATATTGCTAATGGTGTGTTGACATTTGATTCTTGATACTTTTACAATTTATTGATTGTGTTTTCGTCTGTCCATCAAGAGGGATTCAAATTTAATGCCAACATTAGTTGTTATTGTTGTTGTATTATCAGCTAGAAACTATCCAGTTGATCACTTCAATGCTGAAGAAAAGGATGTAATTCATCTCTGCATTCAAAGCTTGAGAGTGCAAAGTTGTTTTGGATGTCTGAGATGCAATATATGAAGTCCAGGGGCATTGAATGTTTCTCAAGTTGGTGATGTCTGTAGACTCCTTCATGTGTCTTTCTCTCTTTCTCTCTCTCTCGCTCTCTCTCTCTTTCTCTTTCTCTCTGTGATTTACTTGTGTCTGTAGTTGATTTTGTAAATTCAAATATCTTGAATGCAGCAGTGGAATATTTGACATTCTTGGAAGCACATAAAGTTTGCATAATCAGAAAGCAATTTAGAAGGCTATTGATTTTTTTTTAACAAAAAAGTGTTGAAAAGAACGTAGAAATCTTACCACAGTTATGTAGTTGAATATGTGCGGTGAAGCCACCCTTGGATTATTGTGTTCAGCTTTGGTGTCCTTTTCAAACGCCAGATATATTTGACTGAGAGGGAGGGTAACAAAAAAAAATAACCAGATTGGTTTCTGGGATAAGTGAATTATGAGGCTAGATTGGGTAGCCAAGGCATGTATACTCCCGAGAGTTCAGAAGAATGAGCATGATCTAATTGAAATAAGCTAAGAAAATGTTTCCCCTGCCAAAGGTAACTTGATCACAGGGTTGTTGTCTCTGAATAAATGGTTTCCATTTCTGATTGTGATGAGGAGAAATTTCCTCACTTAAAAGCTCTTATGTCTTTGGAATTCTGTGGATGCTCAATCATTGGTATGTTTAAGAAGGGGTCAAACAATTTTGTTGTCATGTTGGAATTAAGAGATATGGGGTAGTGCAACAAGGTAGAATTGAGATAAAAGATTTGCATTTGTGTGTAGAAGGATGTTGCTAACATCCTTATTTCTTCAACTGAATGCAAGGACATATTTGGTTTACAGTGACAGAGGAACAGAGTGGCTTTGTCTTACTTAATGAGGTGTGGTGTATTACACGATAGCAATTAGATAAATGTTACATCAGTTTGTGAGGCATTGTTACTAAGACTATGAGGAGACCTTGGATATAGAATTGCACTCTGTGAGATCCCACCTCTGCTCATCCCTGATCGAGTCTGTATGGTATCATCAGCTTGCGTAGATTTTAATAGTCTCCAATGTTAACCCTTTCAGAACCATTTACTTATACAACACAAGATTAGCTTTGCTCTTATTGAATGATAGAGCAAGCTTGAAAGGATGAATGGGCTACTTCAGCTCTTATTTGTTGATCTTTTATTAATCCCAAGATTTGTACATTAATTGTTAAGTTAATGAATTATATGTTGACAACTGCCAAAATTACTTTAAGAAGAAAGTGGTGATGCATTAGCAAGAAGCCTCATTGCAGGCTGTAAATAAACTCTTTTATTTCCGTTCAGAACTGAAGCAGACATTGTACCACACACTGGGGGAATGAGATCATGCTGATTGCTGGGAGAATGCATTCCAGTCAGCTCAGTTTTAGTTTCCCTGCTGATGCAGACGTTTGCAATATAGCAAAAATGCTAGCCCTCTTGAAATTAAAATTTTTAAAGCATTCATATTTTCAAATGGAAATGCTTTTAATTAGCAGATTTTTGTTGTCAAATTATATGGGCTCAGTATTTCTTAGAGTGTAACAAATGGTGATGTGAACCACTAATTTTGTTCTTCAAGATATTCACTGAGAATATACTGCAGAGAAACAGGCTATTCATTCAATGCCAATGTTTCTGCTCCATTGAGCCTCCTCCCACACTTTTTCATTTCACCATTTGTATATCCTTCTATTCCTTTCTCCTGCATTGCATTTATTGAGCTTCCCTTTAAAACATCTAATTCCGATGGGAAGCAGCATTGTCAAAGCACTATATCCTACTTGAGTCATTAACTAATTAAGCAGATCGGTATCAACTGTTGTAAGCCATCAAATTCTGAAATTCAAACTATTTCATTGTGCTCAACTTGATCAATTGCATCAAATTCCTGTCACATTCAGCCATTGAATCAGGTTTCAGGAATATTTGCAGCAAACACTTTATTCTGGTAAAATTATCTAGGAGATATCATAAAGAGGTTAATCCATCTGATCACCTGAAACTAAATCATCACTTTCAACATGGGCATTCACAAACACAATAACTTGTCTTTGGACCAGATAGAACTTGACATCAAGTCACAGGAAGACATTGATCATAGAACATATTCAAGACTGAGATTTTTAAAACTTTAAGGGAGTCAAGCAATATTGAGATAGCTTGGGAAAGTGGATTTGAGGCACAAGATTAGCCTTGATCTTGAAAAATGTAGCAGGCTTGATGGGCTGATTGGCCTATTTGTTGTACTCCAATGATTTTTTTTGTTGGGTATGATCACCAAAACAGTGGTCAAAAGAATAAATTTTAAGGAGTGACTGGGAGGAAGAAGAGGTACAAAGGTAGGCAAGGTCAAGCAGTGAATTTCAGAGCTGAAGATCTTGGGAACTCAGGCATCGTTACAAATGGTGGAGCAAAATAAATCAGAAATGTGCAAGAGTCCAGAATTGGAAGAGTACAGGGATCTCTGAGAGTTGTAGCACATTATATGCAATTAACCTAAGAAGTTAGGCATTGGGCCGGATTTAGCTGAGAATAAAATATAAAGCAAAGATATCATTTTACTTTAATCAATTATATTGGGCATGTGAACTTAAGTATGTTCACAAATCAAATATATTGATTCAATTATATTGCACTTACCTCAAGATCTAGATTTTGGAATGAACCCAATGATACGTCATTTGTGCTGATCAAAGGTTAAACTCCGTCTTTTGTTATATGTAGATAAAAGGTCTGTTCACTTAATTTCAGACTGTAAGGATGAAGCTCAACAGGTTTAATGGCCCTCCATAGCTGAGAATGATGTGAAAGCCATAAATCACTTCCATACCAGATGGTTGAGGCTCTCCCAAACGTTAGTTTTCAATTTAAGTCACTGCATTGAGAAAACTAACATTAAAGCCAGAACATTCACAGTTGTTGGTGACTTCAGTGTGGGAGCAAAGCTTTGAAAATCAAATATCCAGAGTTCGGTGAAGTCCTTAGTGGAAAGATATGAAACCTGAAAACAGTGCAGCAGCGGATGTGGTTATTTATCCCACTGTGGCTATGCAGGCAACTCAAAAGCAACTCAACTAATTCAACTTGCTTGCCCTTCCTATGTCTAATTTTACATTCTTTTCTCTTCAGGTGCTCATCCAATTCCCTTTTGAAAACAGCAATTAAATATGTTACATTATTAGGCAGTGCTTTCCAGATCACATCCATACCCTGTGTGGAGAAAGAAGACTTTCTTCGCATCATCATTGGTTCCTTTGCCAATCACATTAATTTGGTGTCCTCTAATTCTGAAAAATACTGCTCATGGGAACAGTCTCCCTTTTTCTACCTTGTCTAGATCCTTAATGATGTTGAACGCCTTCAAGTCTCCCCTCAACTTTCTTCTTTTTGGTGAAATCCCAGGAAATTATTCCAAGATATGAACCACTGTGTATCTCACTTTCATCATAATTTCCTGTGCTTATAGTGTAAACCTAACCCAGTGCACTGAGCAAGTCATATGTCTTCAAGAAATTCTAACCCTGTTGCTGAGCGGGCTAATGTTTCCATTATTAATTACGTGAGTTAAGCAATTGTACTAATCTGATATTGTTTATTCTCTACATCAATTATTGCATTTCCTTAGCTTTTCTGAAGTCAATCACTTTGTTGGATTATATTTCCATAAGTGTCATGTGTCCTTTGGTACCCTTATCTGAATACCTTCTTTAAACAATGAATCTCATAGCCCTATTCTGTCTTAAATGAGTTGCATGCTCACAAACACAATTCAGTTAAGGGTTTTATTGGGCAGTGACCAGGATTTAGTGACCTGCTCAATCTTCTCCTTCTGAAGCAAGAGCATTTGGGTCAATTGTTGCATTGCTATTCTCATTGTGGCAGAGACTAGTTGTTGTGATTTGATGCACATTTGAACTGTTAAAGGTCCATATCTTATACTGTGGCATGCCCCCGTCTACCACAAAACAGGAGCAGTAAAGGTCCAGGGATGCAATATAATCATGTCTGATCTTAGCTTTGAGCTTCATTTTCCTTCTTGTTCTTCATGTTTCTTATTTCCTTCAAAAAATAAATCTGTTCACTTCATGATAGAATATCAAGACTGTGTAGGGAATTTCAAAGATTCACAACCGTTGGAATGAAGCAATTAAAGAGTGATGAATACAGTTCTGCTAAACTTACATTTTAAAGTAGTTTTGTGACATGGTAGTGTAGCAGTTAATAATTTTGTGAGGCTTGCACCTTACAGTCTTTGCAATTTGTTTATTATTTTTACCATGTATAAATTCATGTGAAAATTATTGCCACATTACTATATAGTGGGCTCAAATATCTTGAATTACCTGTGCAGAATATGGGATGCAATATGTTTTGTGAAAACATTACTAACCTTCCCTGAACTATTTTATTTAAGCCAAGGTTTACATGTACAGTATGAACATTGTGGAAGTATTTTATTCTGGAATGCCAGGAGTATTTAAGGTTTCAGTTTACATGAAACCTGTACACTTCACTACATTGTGAGGTGCAATCTTTACAGTATTGGAAAGGAATCCATACATTCTCCTTTAACAGAACAGAAATTTATCTCAATGTTGCATTTGCATAATTTATGCATTAACTGGGTTCCCAAACAGCTTAAATTAAAATCCATGCCTCGCAAAATATGGATCGAAAATGGCAGCAATCCTACCACCAATCTTTACCTTCAACGTAGATTTCAGAAGCTGAAAGAGCTTATTAAATATGCATCAGTGCTCTCCATAAAAGTGTTTAGCACAGATAATTGTCTTCAGCTATTTAAATGGACAAACGATTCTCCTTTTGTATATCTCCTGCAGAGAGTTGCTAAAATTGTGTTTGGAAACATTGTGAGAAGCTATGCACAGTTTTCACAGCTGCTCTATTAGATTGGTTCACGGTTGGCTCCATTCCCAAACCGTACTGTCAGGTTGAAAATCCTCATTTCTCCTGTGCCCTCGTCTTGGCTCCTTTTGCTGGACATCGTAAGTAGTTCTTCCTGTGATTCTTAAACGTGGGTTCTTTCCTGGTAGGATAAGTGATCCAACACAAAAATTGTGTGTGTGGAGACTGTCAACCATTGCATTAAATTACAACTTCTCATCCTGCCGACTTTTACACTTGTCAAAGCAAGAGTTGTCGATCTTCGACATTTTACTCTGGCAGTTTCATAAAAGAACACCCTTGGGTAGGATTGTCAATCCTTCGGGATTACCTGGAATTTAAGATTAATCCTGAGAAAGCTACTCAAAGCAATGCAGTGGATAAGCAAAAAAAAAAGGAACCTTAAATTACTTTGTTCTTTTTTATAATATTTTGTTCATTCTTTATGAAAATGTTGGAGATGAAAATGAAAAGATCCTTGACTGACAGTCAGTTGGAGAATAAAAGTCTGGATTTTCGGGTGAGCAACAGGACACTGAGGTCAGATCCACATAGGTGCCCTGAGCCCACCTTCGTGTATAGCTCAACCTTTTGATTAGCCACCTCTGCATTTCCCAAACAACTACATTGCTTGCTTGGCGGAAGCCAAGCAAGCAATGAAGTGTGAGGGCTTCTGCTTAATCCTTTCAAGAAGTGCAAATCTTTGCTGGTCTTTTTCATCCCCCAGCATTCTCTTACAGATTGAGTGTCAAAGTATACAAAGAGTTGAAGCATCTTGCATAAAGAAGAGGAACAATAAAGTCTCGGGCAGTGTATGTGAAGGTTCTCACAGCCCAAAGATACTCCAAACCTGTAGATAGCAGTATTAACCGAAAGCACAAGATAAGGCATGGTAATAGCTATGAAGCAAATCTCCAGAGCCAGGATCTGAAGTTAAGACAGATTACAAAAACACAGCAGATAAAGTAAGACTCCATCAGTGAGCAAGGATCTCAAAAGATTTTGATGGTACTATGGAATAAATAATAGGAAGTCTTTGAAAGCAGGGAAGAGCTTGGACATTGCAGGGCAGAAGACAATAAAGAATTCAAAGTCTATGGTAAACCAGGAATAGTCTGGAGAATAAATGCATAGGATTATAACATATCAACAGAAAGAAGGAAAGACCAAAGTATTCAGCCAGGAAAGTTAGGTGTTATTGTACTTAAAAATAGGAATTCTGATACAGACCATACTGTCATCTGAAACATTTTATCGTGCTCAAGACTCATAACAAGGCCAGAAGTGGAAATATTGAAAGCTGAAGTTTCAGTGGGACTGAATCACTTCAGGCTTGTATGTGAAGGAACAGCCCAATCAAGGTAGCAAACTTTTATATGCTGCAGGTTCAACAGCTTATGATGCTCTGGTAAGACCATTTGTTATTGCTAGTACTACAGACTATTGCATATTTAGTAAGGCTCATGAGGCTAACAGTGGTCCCAAAGGAAATTTAGTGAGAGAAAAGGTGAGATTTGATCCATAATATCAGTGTTTGGTTGAATCAGTACAATGCATTTTAATGGATTTATTTATATTGTCTATCAGGGTGATTCATCATGCTTTGTGTTATCAGTAAATAGCGCAGATTAAGTAGCATGGATTCAGTTTACATGAAAATCTCAAATTAGTCTTAATTCTACTGCTAACTTTGTATAATTTAGCAGGATCTCTTTGAACCTTGTTAAACATCTCAGTGGCATTAACTCAGTGCAACTCAAGTGTTTCTAATAGTTATCTTTTGTTTCACTGTTTGCTTGTCTGCTTCTATAACAGCTAAAACTAAAAAAAGGCAGTTCTGTCCTTTACTCAGAAACTTTAAATCTGTGAGATATCTGCGCCTTTCTAATTCATATGAAAGAATTGAGTAATCATCCTTATGATGTTCCTTGTCTTTTGAAAATGGTATATCCGTGAGTTGTTTCTTTTCAACAGTACCCAGTGCTGTTTTCAGCTGCAGTTTGAACATACTTATTTGTTACAAATCAGGCACTCACTGTCCCTGTATGATGTATTTCTGGAGTCCTCGAGTAAATGTAACTCTGTACTGATTCATTTCTTATTCAACGCATTTTCTTATGATTTTGTAGTTGCTTCACTACTTTACTTTTCCAGGAAAATAAATCATTAGCACTTGATATCACAGCATTTTTTTGCACAATGAGTAAGTATCAGAGATTGGATAGCATGGATTCAATTTAGAAATAATCATTTGGTGGTACAGAACTTGAATATTTTATTGAACTACTTTAGGGGTGGCACAGTGGCTCAGTGGTTTGCACTGCTGCACTCACATTACCAGGGTTCCAGGTTCGATTCCAGCTTCGGGTGACTGTCTGTGTGGAATTTGCACATTCTCCCTGTGTCCGTGTGGGTTTCCTCCTGCAGTCCAAAGATGTACAGGTCAAGTGAATTGGCCATGCTAAATTGCCCATAGTGTTAGGTGCATTAGTCAGAGGGAAATGGGTCTGGGTGGGTTACTCTTCGGAGGGTCGGTGTGGACTGGTTGGGCCGTTCCACACTGTAGGGAATTTAATCTAATCTAAAATATCACTTTGTTGAAGCTTGTTGACTTTTGCTCATCAGGACCATTTGCAACATTACTAGATTATAGATTCAACATTTACAGAACTCCATGGAGGAAAAGCAGGATACTGGCACTAGGTAATAATGCTCGTTGAAGAACTGGTGCAGAGTCGACAGTCTACATGGCCTTCTACACTTTGTTACTTCTGTGATTCTGTAACTCTTTGATTCTGGTCCAATCCTTGAACTGGATGCCTGTCCCTGCATGCAAAATATCCTTACATTGGATTGCAATGAAGGGTGCTGCTCTGTTCCAAAATGTAACATTAAAGTGCAGAAGTGCACTGTAAGTAGCTTTGAGATATGTCATGACGATGCAGTGAGACTGGTATGTGAGAGATACTGAGGTCCATGAACAAGTGGTAAATTCAGTCTCTGCCCAGTATCTTTTGAGATTTTGATGTTGGTCGTCCAAGATGGAGGAGCAAGTGAATAGCTGGAGTTGCCAGCTATCTGATTAGACCTCCATACTGGGAATTCTGGACGTTTAGATTCTCAGCAGGATTAATGAGGTAAAATTAGTTAAATTTAGGTAATGGAGCTGATAATGAGCGGTAGTTTTTATTAATAGACATCTCATCGCTCATTAGTGAGAATCTTGTCTTGATGTCTGAGACTTGGTTGGAAAACGTGATGTTGAGGTCTAGCTGTTGAAACGGGCTTTCCTTGACACCATAATCAATTGTGGCAAATTTCTTATGTTTCTCAGAACCTTGGAAGATTCCCTTTGTAATCCAGCAGATCAAGCAGAAAAGGTACCATAAGCAAAATCAACTCATGCCAATAGTGGGAAAGTTTTTGGTGTATGACCATAGAATCATTATACCAACGTTTATATGAAGCAATAACCCACAGAGACTCTATCGGGTCATCCGGATATTGCAAAGTTCAGAGAATGATCTCAAGTGATGAGGCGTTCTGAAAGACATACAAAGACTAATGTGTCTAACACAGATACATGTCTACAGAGACAATTGCTTCACCAATTTGCTTGGAAAGACCATGGAAAAGGAAAGTTATTTGTTTGATTTTAGATGGAAGATGTGTGTAATCCTAGCTATTGAATTGAAGTGGAAAGATTTTATTCAACCTCGGCAGATTCAGTGATCAGAGCAATATCTTTGCAATGCACAGCTTTTCAAAATAATTAGTGTTGAACAATGGATCTCAATTCGTGATTGAGGATTTCAGGAAGTTCACTTTGAAGGTGGCATCACAAACGTAACAGGTTCTTCACTCCATTTTCTGTTTATTGGAGAAGTGGAAAGACCAGTCATAGAGTCATACAGACAGAAATAGGCCCTTCATTTCAATCAATACATGATGACAATATTCCTAAACTAAGCTAATTCTACCTGCATGAGGTTGGCCTATATCCTAGCTCTCAGCCCTGCTGTGTCTTTACCATCCCCGTAGATCTACCCCTCACTGAGGATGAACGATCACTCCTCGGAAAAGGCCTCAATTTCAGTCCCCTAAGCTCCAGGATCAATGAATTCAACACGTGTTGTGACATTGAACTTTTCTTCCATCACCTCTGCCTCCGTGCTTACTTTTTCCATCAGGACTCCTGCCCACCCTCTGTGGACACCTTCTCCCACCTCTAGCATACCCCATCCACATGGGCACCCCTTGCTGGTCTGTTAAACGCCCTCGATCTCTTCATTTCAAACTGCTGCCGTGACATTGACCGCCTCAATCTGTTCACCGCTCTCATCCACTCCAACCTCTCACCCTGCAACTTGCATCCTTCCACTCCCTTCACTTCAACCCCAACATCACCAACAAACCCACAGACAAGGAGGGCGCAGTGGTAGTTTGGTGCAATGACCTCTACACCGCTGAAGCCAGGGGTCAACTCGCGGACAATTCCTTCTACTATCCCTATGACCTTGACCTCACCTCCCATCACCAAACCATCATCTCCCAGATTATCCACAACCTCATCACCTTTGGGGATCTCCCACCAACAACCTCTAACCTCATACTCTGGGAACCCCGCACCACCTGGTTCTATCTCCTACCCAAAATTCACAAACCTGACTGCCCCAGTTGACCCATTGTCTCAGCCTGCTTTTGCCCCATCGAACTTGTCTCTGTGTACTTTGACAGCATCCTTGGTTCAGGAACTCTCACATACTTTGGGGACACCAAATACGCCTCAGCCTCCTCCATGACTTTCATTTCCCTGGTCCCCAATGCCTCATCTTCACCAAGAAACATTCAGTCCCTGTATACATCCATCTGCCATGAGGAAAGCCTCCAAGCCCTCAGTTTCTTCATTTTCCGTAGACCCAATCAGTACCCTTCCACTGACACACTCATTCATTTCGCTGAACTAGTCCTCACCCTCAACAATTTCTCCTTTGTATCCTCCCACTTCCTCCAGATCAAAGTTGTAGCCATGGGCACCCACATGGGCTCCTGTTATACTGTTTCTTTGTCAGGTATGTTGACCAATCCATCTTCTGCAGCTACACTGTCACCATTCCCCACCTTTTTCTCCCCTACATCGATGACTGTATCGGTGCCACTTTGTGCTCCCATGAGGAGGTTGAATAGTTCATCAACTTCATGAACACTTTCCACCCTGACCTCGAGTTCACCTGGACCACCTCAGACACCTTCCTCCCTTTCCTGGACCTCTCTATCTCCATTTCTGGTGACCGACTCAAGACGGCCATCTATTTCAAACCCACCGACTCCCATAGCTACCCGGACTACACCTTTTCTTACCCTGCCCCCTGTAAAACACTATTCCTTATTCCCAATTCCTCCACCTTCACCACATCTGCTCCCAGGAAGATCAATTCCACCACTGAACATCTCAGATGGCCTCCTTTTTCAAAGATTGCAATTTCCCCTCCACACGGTGGATGATGCCCTCTGGTACATCTCTCCCACTTCCTTCACCTCTGCCCTTGAACCCCATCCCTCCAATCACAACAAGGATAGAACCTCTGGTCCTCACCTTTCACCACACCAACTTCCGGATACAACATTTTGCCATTTCCACTACCTACAAACAGACCCCACCACCAGGGATATATTCCCCTGCCCATCCCTATCTGTGTTCCAGAGAGACCATTCCCTCCACGGCTCCCTTGTTATGTCCACGCTCCCCCACCCCCCACCAAAACACCCTCCACTCCCGGCACCTTACCCTGCCACTGCAAACAAGTACAAAACCTGTGCCCACACTGTCCCCCTCAACTCTATCCAAGTCCCCAAAGGATCCTTCCAGATCCGACAGAGATTTACCTGTACTTCCACACACATCATCTACTGTACCCGTTGCTCTCGATGTAGTCTCCTCTACACTGGGGAGACAGGATGACAACTTCCAGAACATTTCAGAGAACATCTCTGGGACACATACACCAAGCAATCCCACTACCCTGTGGCTGACACTTTAACTCACCTCCCAATCCGCCAAGGACATGCAAATACTGGCCATCCTCCACCACCAAACTCTAGTCACCTAATGCCTAGAGGTCTGAATGCCTCATCTTCCATCTTGGGACTCTCCAACCACATGGGATCAATATGGATTTCACCAGTTCCCTCATTTCCCCGCGCCCCACATTATCCCAGATCCATCCTTCCAACACGGTAATGCCCTCTTGAACTGGGTTAGTGGTGCTGAAAGAGCACAGCAGTTCAGGCAGCATCCAAGGAGCTTCGAAATCGGCATTTCAGGCAAAAGCCCTTCATCAGAAATAAAGGCAGAGAGCCTGAAGCGTGGAGAGATAAGCTAGAGGAGAGTGGGGGTGGGGAGAAAGTAGCATAGAGTATAATAGGTGAGTGGGGGAGGGGATGAAGGTGATAGGTCAGGGAGGAGAGGATGGAGTGGATAGGTGGAAAAGGAGATAGACAGGTAGGACAAGTCCAGACAAGTCATGGGGACAGTGCTGAGCTGGAAGTTTGGAACTAGGGTGAGGTGGGAGAAGGGGAAATGAGGAAACTGTTGAAGTCCACATTGATGCCCTGGGGTTGAAGTGTTCTGAGGCAGAAGATGAGGCGTTCTTCCTCCAGGCATCTGGTGGTGAGGGAGTGGCGGTGAAGGAGACCCAGGACCTCCATGTCCTCGGCAGAGTGGGAGGGGGAGTTGAAATGTTGGTCCACAGGGCGGTGTGGTTGATTGATGTAGGTGTCCCGGAGATGTTCCCTAAAGCGCTCTGCTAGGAGGCGCCCAGTCTCCGCAATGTAGAGGAGACCGCATCGGGAACAACATATACAATAAATGATATTAGTGGATGTGCAGGTAAAACTTTGATGAATGTGGAAGGCTCCTTTAGGGCCTTGGATAGAGGTGAGGGAGGAGGTGTGAGCGCAGGTTTTACAGTTCCTGCGGTGGCAGGGGAAGGTGCCAGGATGGGAGGGTGGGTTGTAGGGGGGCGTGGACCTGACCAGGTAGTCACGGAGGGAACGGTCTTTGCAGAAGGCAGAAAGGGGTGGGGAGGGAAAGATACCCCTGGTGATGGGGTCTTTTTGCCCTCTTGAATTGTCCTACCTGTCCATCTTCCTTCCCACCTATCTGCTTCACCCTCCTTTCTGACCTATCGCCATCACCCCCAGCTTCATCTACCCATCGCATTCCCAGCTACCTTACCCCCAGCAACCTCGCCACATTTATTTCTTAGACCCCTTGGGCTACCCCCTCATTCCTGATGAAGAACTTATGCCCAAAACGTCGACTCTCCTGCTCCTCAGATGCTGCTTGACCTACTGTGCTTTTCCAGCGCCGCACGCTTCAACTCTGATCTCCAGCATCTGCAGTCCTCGCTCTCTCCTTGGCCTATATCTTTCCAAGCAGTTCTTATTCATGTCCTTACCCAAATGTCTGTTTAGGTTTGTAACTGTACCTGTGTTCACCATTTCCTCTGTGAAAACTGTCAAGTCACTGATCCATATGAATCCAGATTCGATTCTACTCAGTTGGAGAGCCACCTAATCGATGTTCACCAATGGAAGTATTATTGGATAGGAGATTCAAAATGAATGAACCAGTTTTAGAACACAGCCTCAGGCCAAAAGTAACCTCTCAAGACCTCTTAAGGAGGATCCCAGCATCTACAATTTTTTTTGTCTCTTAAGAAGGTGAAACAGCTGCAGTTAAAGGCCACAGCAAAAAGCACCAGGTGTGATACAACACTAGGAACATGGCAAAGTTTCCAAACATCTTAAAGCCAGGCAGAAAGTCCGATAAAAGAAACCAGAAGCCACAGTCTCCAGAACAACATTCAGCTGATTTTGTCAGAAGGGCAATGACATATTCTCAGACATCCAAGAGGAACAGAAAAACATTATGCAAGGCAAGAAGTGAGGTCCAGTATGGCTATCACAGGATGTGAGGCAACCATACCGACACCACGTTAGACAATGTAGACAGTGGCATAACTATAACATAATACAATGCTCTTACCATATTGCTGAAGTCAAGAAAGCCAGATTGGGATGTTTAGTTAGAGTTCCAGATCATTTTGACTTGCAAGATTTGGACTTGCGAGAGGTGGGCAGATGATAATGTGGTGATAAACAGTAATGGTAAAATGAAATTAATAATGTTAATTGTTAAAAAAAAGTAGGCAGAAGTAACAACTAGAATAATGTAGACCATGTTGACAGAAAGTTTGCAAGGTGGAAATGTGAAATAATAAGATTCGTGTACGTCATAATGATGTAACTGATTATATAAATCTGATATCAGTAAGGGTGAAAACAGCAGTCTAGACGGAGCATGCAAAAAGAAATATCTTAAAAGCAACACAAGAGAGTTCTTTTTTATAGCCTGATACATACTATAAAACTGTATTTTTTTTGTGTGTTTTTGATTATGGACTGAAATAAGAAAAGGACTCTTAAAAAAATTAGATTGTGAGAGGGATTGCTACACTTTCTACAAGCAAGCTACCAATACTTATTGTAGGTGTTTCTTACACTGTTGTTTGTTCAACTAGTGGTGGAAGTTTAGTTGTAAATGAGCTGTCACAAGTGGTTGTGTATATAAAATGAGATTTGGCCAGCAACAAGTCGATGATTGGTCTGTGGAGTGATGACCAATTGTCTGGCCTTCTGTCTGGCAACAACTGCAAGATCAGATCTCATGTAGCTCAATAGCTAATTGGTTTGAATTAGAGAGCCAGATGCCTTTGGACCTCTGAAAGGGGAGGTGGTATTATATAGTTAAAAAGAACCAGAAGAAGTCAAGTTTATTTTCCCTCACTACTTATTATGATATTTCTCTTTATTAATAAACCAGCGACTTTATAAGTTGTGAACCAGTTGCTCTGTGCCTCCTGCAAGCAAGACCTCAAGGAGCAGCAGATCCTCGTGAGTCAAAAGGATTATCCGAGCAAACCCTGTGGACAGAAACCATTGAACTACCTTCTCAGTTTTTGTTTTCAACTGTAATATTAATGCATTTCTGTTGCATCTCTGTGTATAGGGGGCATTTTATAGGGGAACGAAAACATAGAACTGTGGATGCTGGAAATCTGAAACAAAAACAGGAAGTGCTGGAGAAACTCAGCAGGTTTTGCGGCAGCTATGTAGAGAGAATTTGAGCTAATATTTTGAGTCCAATGACCCTTCATCAGAACATTAGACCTACTGAATTTATCCAGCACTTTCTGTTTTTGATTAAATTTTATAGAGGGGTTAGAATTTTAATGAACAGACAGTTCATAGTTGTTCAATTATAGCTAAAATCTATATATCCAAAATAAATAGTAGGTCTCAGTAAACCTTGTCCATGCTTTCTGTAAAGCTTGGTTGAAAAAGACAGATAAATTGCAGAATTTTAGTATTCTTATAAAATCCTTAACTTTGGAGATGACTGAAGGAATAGCAGGACTTGGTCTCCAGGGTGCAGCCACAGTTTGGCATGATAGCATAGTTGGAGATAATTGTGTGTTACAATACATAAAGAGTTGAAGAGTCTTGCTTCCTGATGAGGAACAAATAGCTTCAGGGAGTGTGTATGTGCAGAGTGCCTTAGCTCAGACATATTCATCTCATTGCACGCAAAAGCATCAGAAAAAGCAAGAAAGCCTCGACAAATTAAGTGAAGAGCCAAAACCCATGTGGGACTTCAGGGTAGAAGGGAAGCCCATCTGCAGCAGTAATGACTCAATTGAGCTGTCAGCATCATTAGGAAAGTAGGAAACCACTCCAACAAAATACTAGCTCCATCAAATAATGGGCTCTGTATGAATCCTAATTGGACTCACTAGCTGCAACCCTATTCCCAATCTCCCACTCGTTAATCTCCCAGAAACTGATTTATGATCCAACATGATTTCTCATTACTTTCCCTCCTTGTTCCTCCAATCCTGCCTCTCCCAGGTCTGTTCACATTCCAATTAATGTCAGGAGGTTTTGCCTTGCTAGGATTGATGTGCTGGTTGATCCGTTGGAAAAAAAGTATCGGAGGGAGTTGTTGGGTCACATGATGGAATACTACAGCATTCCATTCAGGTACAGTGGGCAACCCTACTCTGTGGTGCACTTGAAACCATTTGGGATACTGATACGAGGTATCAGGAACTTGAAGAAAAATAGCAGCATATGCGATCCAAATATACAGAAATTAAATCTTAATACCAATCAAGAGGAACGTGAAATATTTGAAGTTAGGAGCTTATTTTGATTTAGCTCAGGTTGTACAGCCATTATCTTTTTGTCTTATTTGCTCATGTGATGTGAGAGTCACTGACTATGCCAGTATTATTGCCCATTTCTAATTGTCCAGAGGGCAGGTAACAGTCAACCACATTGCTGATGGAGTCACATGAAGGCCAGACCAGGTAAGGATGGCTGATTTCCTTCTGTAAAGGAATTAGTGAACCAGATGGATTTTCACAATAATTGACTGCAGTTCCATGAACAACATGTTATTGATTTCAAACTTTACTATCTGCCATGGTAGGATTTGAATCCATGCCCCGAAACATTAGCCTGAGATTCTGGATTACGAGTTTAGTGACATTACCGTGACCCACATCAACCCCCTGTTGGAAAAATCTCATGCATACAGAAGGACAGATAGTTGGGGAAACAGTCAAACTAAAACCAGACAAAAGTATCTATTTTTCTGTAAAACTCAGTATTATACTTCATCCTATAGTGAAATTATATTAATCAGCAGAAGATTCCACTTTGTGCTGATTTCTTTGATTAGTTTGAGTGGACCATAGTTTGAATAGGAAGGGTTTAAAGGAATATGGGCCAAGCGTTGGTGATTGAGACCAGATTAGCTTAAGATATCTGGTCGTTATGGACAAGTTGGACCAAAGGGTCTGTTTCCGTGCTGTACATCTCCATGACTATGACTATCTCTCTCATACAATGTTTCTGCTGACAACTGCCTTCAATGGAAGGTTCTTGCGGTATCCTAGCATTCTGACGTTATGGACAAGTTGGACCAAAGGGTCTGTTTCCGTGCTGTACATCTCCATGACTCTATGACTATCTCTCTCACACAATGTTTCTGCTGACAACTGCCTTCAATGGAAGGTTCTTGCGGTATCCTAGCATTCTGAATGAATCCTATATGTGTGGCTTTTCTTTTTTTGATCTGTATCCAGCACAGAAGCCTGCTGTCAGCCATGCTTAGGCTTCATTCACTATTCCTTTTATGGATTTTCCGTCTGATTTCTCACTGCCTAATGAAATCTACCTGTGTTCACACATTGCCAGTTTTCCCATGTGGATCCAGAGCAAACATTCATCAGTCGACATATTTAAATTCACAATCACTCCCTTCAAATACTTGCTAATTTTTTTAACCTGCTACACAGAAGGTTGACAACATTCACTGGTCCCAGCCTCAGACGGATGCTAACTGGATGTATGGAATTATGCAGTAATTGATTTATGATCCAACGTGATATCTCATTACTTTCCCTCCTTGTTCCTCCAACCCTGCCTCCCCCAGGTCTGTTCACATTCCAATTAATGTCAGGAGGTTTTGTTTTGTTAGGATTGATGTGCTGGTTGATCAGTCAGAAGAAAACATCACTGAGGGTTGTTGGGTCACATGATGGAATACGACAGGATTCCATCCAGGTACAGTGGGCAGCCCTACTCTGTGGTGCACTTGAAACTAATTGGGCTGTTGATTTTAATTCAGACCTTGTGGTCACGCCTGCTTGTGAGACCTGAGCATTGAGTTTAGGGATGTGGTATGTAAGGAATCATGAGATTTTATGTCAATGAATAAAGCAACTCAAGATTGTTTAAGCATGAGTTATTTGTACTAATACATTTCGCAATGAAGTGAGGTGACAATAAATACTATATGTTGCATATTACATTCTTTTCGAAGTGGTCCATGATGGTCCAGTGTAGCAATAGCCCATTGTATGAACACTTTTGACTTTGATTTTTGAACATAATTATTTTTAGATATTTTTAAGGTGTGTATGTTTATCTATTATACCATGAAACAGGAATATTTTCATTTGTTCATGGGAGGTGGAGTTGTTGGTCATGTCGCTCAGCGGTTAGCACTGCTGCCTCACAGCACCAGTGTCCCAGGTTCGATTCCAGCCTCAGGCAGCTATCTGTGTGTAGTTTGCATAGTCACCCTGAGTCTGCGTGGGTTTCCTCTGGGTGCTCTGGTTTGCTCCCACAGTCCAAAGATGTGCAGGTCAGGCGAATTGGTCATGCTAAATTACCCATAGAGTTAGGTGCATTAGTCAGGGTCTGGGTGGGTTGCTCTTCAGAGGGTCGGTGTGGACTAGTTGGGCTGAAGGGCCTGTTTCCACACTGTAGGGAATCTACTCTAAATCTATGTCAACATTTATGAACAATACCTAATAAATCTTCAAATGGAGTTGTTGAACTTTCTTCTTGAACTACTGCAATCCTTGGAGTTTAGGCCTACCCCTACAGTGTTGTTAGGAAAGGAGTTCTGACTCAACAACACTGAAGGAATAGTACTATAGTTCCAAGCCAGAGAGATTGCAGGGGATCTTTCAGATGGCAATGTTCCCATGTAATTGGTGTCTTTGTTTTTCTAAATCAAGTTGTGTGTTTGAACAATGCTGTTGAGGGTACCTTGGTTAGATGCCTTGAAGATGACACATACTGCTGACACTTTAACAGTGGTGAAGGAAGGGAATGCTTAAGGCAGTAACATTATGTCAATCAAGTAGGCTTCTTTGTCTTGAATTGTTTTGAGCTTTATGAGCGTTGCTGGAACTGAACCCACCCTGCCTTTTTGCCTTTTAGATGATAGCTAGGTAATGAAGAATAAGCAGAAAAGTTACTTTCTGTGGAATTCGTCACTTCTGACCTGTTTTTGTCATCACTATATGGCTGGTCCAGTTCAGTTTCTGGGCAATGGTGACTGCCACAATGTTGACAGTGGTGGATTCAGTGATGATAATGGCATTGTATGTCAAGGGGCAATGGTAGATTCTCTTTTGTTGGAGATAGTCCTTATGCAGCCTGTGAATGTTTCTTGCCTAGTGTCAACCCAAAGCTGGATATTGTCCAGGTCTCAGTGTAAATGAACATGGTCACTTTAGTAACTGAGGAATGAAGGATAGTCCTTAACATTATGGAGTCATTAGCTGCTTCTGACTTTATGATGGAGATAAAGGTCACAGACTCTTAGAAATCTATAGCACAAAAAAATGCTGTTCAGCCCATCAAGTCTGCCCTGGTCAAAAACAAGTATCTAACTATTCTAATCCCTTTATCCAGCACTTGGCCAATAGCCTTATATACCTTGACATTGCCAGTGTTGAGTATTCCTACCTCTCCCAATCTTTCAGGTGGTGAGTTCCAGATTCCTAGCACCATCATTAAAGGTCTTTGATGAAGTAGCTGAAAATGATTAGACCTATGACTCTACCTTGAGAAAAACCTGGAAAATGACCTGGAGCTGAGATGATTGACCTCTAACAACTACAACCATCATTCTTTATTCAAAGTATGACTATAAAGAGTTCTCTTCTTGATTCCCAGTGACTCCAGTGTTGCTAGGGCTCCTTAATTTCAAACACTTTCGAATACTGCCTTAATGTCAAGGGCAGACACCCTCATCTTTCCTCTGGAGTTCAGCTCTTTTAAACATGTTTGAACTACGTCTATAGTGATACCAGGAACTGAGTGTCAGTGAGCAGGTAATTTCTGAGCCATTTGATGGCAGTGTTGATGATCAAAATTGACTGATTAGGTGTTAATTAGCACACAGATGAAAGGCTTATGCCCGAAACATCAACTCTCCTGCTCCTCGGATGCTGCCAACCTTTTGACTGTTAATTAGCGCAGTTGCATTTTTCTTGTTTACTTGTAGACATGACATAGCCAGGCAACTTTCTACATTACCAGATAGATGTCAGTATTTTAACTATACCTGGTATAGCTGTTGAGATTTTGGTTGGCTCTGGAGGTCCAGTCTGCAGTACTATTGCTGAAATATTGTCAGTGCTCATAGCTATTTCAGTATTCAGTGCCTTCAACCTTTTCTTGATATCACAGAGAATTTATGGTATTGGCTCAAAATGGCATCTGGAGACCTCAGGTCAAGCCCGAGATGGTTCACCCACTCATGGTGCGATGCATAACTCCATGTGTATTATAGATATTAGAGCAATGGTCTTACTGGCCAGCGTCCTACCTAGCTTCTTGGTAATCACTGAATCTACATGAACTCGGATTTCACCAGTTTCCTCATTCCCCCCCCCCCCCCACCTTATTCCTGTTCCCTGGATGCTGCCTGACCTGCTGCGCTTTTCCAGCAACACATTTTCAGCACTGAATCTACATTGCCCTATTTTTCAATATAAAAAATATTTTGCAAATCCTTGTCGTATGATTGGTATATTCGTACTAAGCAGAAAAAAAAGTCAGACGTGTTTTCAGTTTTATTTGCTTTAGCTCTGAATTTTAAAACAAGTAACACAGGGGCTGCACATATTATAAAACCTGTCAAAATTGCTTCTGTATCAGTTGAGTGTGGATTGGATTTTGGTGTTGTTTGGGGCATATCCATTGTCATGATAAAAGTTGGCTGGCTGACTGGCTGGAAGAGGCAGACTGTGAGATAAAAAAAAAACTGAAATAAAGAAGTTTTTCCAGTCATTGACAAGGAGATAAAATCAAATAGCTTCACATCTTGGGTTAAAATCATCCAACATTTCTACAGAGCTGGAGGCAACATGAAAATATTCAGTAAAGAAACCGCAATGTCGGTTTAGAGGACAAAGGCCCATTAGATCCTATCCTTTCACAATGCCAATTCCATTACAGCTTTAACCTCCACTTGATTTTTTCATCCAAAGAAAAGCATCTGCAATAGTAAAAGCACTCAGGTCTGCAGTACTCGAGAGCAGTTTCAAAACCACAGTCCTCTTGATTCACAGGTGAGATTGCTACAAATTGCTCCTAGCTAGAATTATATGTGAAATAATCAGGGTGGGAGTGGTAATCCAATTTAAGTCTTGGGGATTTGGTACAGAACTTCAAACGCATTTGGAAATAAAATGGAACATGTATTTCTGTAGGATTTTGAACAACCTTAAGATGCTCTGAAGTCACTGCTGTAACACAGGAAACATGGCAGCCAATTTTGAGCACAGCAAATTCCTAAAGAGAGCAATAAGATAATTAGTTGTCCATATTGTGGCTTAAAATTGACCAAGACACCGGGGAGAACATCTCTGCTCTTCTTAGAGTCTTTTACATCCAGCTGAGAAGATGACAGTTCCTACAACAGTGCAACACTTCCTCAATATTGTGTTTCAATAGAGCGTGAGAAATTTAGCAGCCAGAATCAGTTGGATAATTTTTCTAGCATTTGATATCATGAATTAATTTATGAAAAACAAATATCTAGCTCTTGTCCATTAACTGATCAGTGAAGTAGAGTCTAGATTAGAGTGGTGCTGGAAAAGCACAGCCAGTCAGGCAGCATCCAAGGAGCAGGAAAATTGACGTTTTGGACAAAAGCCCTTCATCAGTCCTGTCTTTTGTCAGAAACGTCGATTTTCCTGCTCCTCGGATGCTGCCTGACTGGTTGTGCTTTTTCAGCACCACTCTAATCTATACTCTGATTTCCAGCAACTACAGTCCTCACTTTTACCTGCCTGATCAGTGAATTACTTAGAGCTATACAAATCCGTGAGTTCTACTTTGGTGGAAACAGTGGTGAAAAATCTCTTTTAATTGCAAACTTCCTGCTTTAATTCCAGAAGATTTTCTTCAATACTGAATGCTGTAATAGATGCTTCTGTTTGCTAGACTAAAATATTGGAATTCATTCAAGATGTTTCACATAATCTTGGTAAAACGAAAGGCTACTTGTGAAATTAAGCACAATGGATCCAGCAGATAAATTAGAGAAATATTTTTATATTAAAATAATTTTATTTTAACAGGGAGATTTTGAAGAAGAACTCAAAATGTTAACTTTGTTTCTCTCTCCGAAGAAGTTGTCAGACTTGTTAAGTCTCTCCAGCATTTTCTGTGCTTGTTTCAGATTTCTAGTATCTATAGCTTTTTGGTTTTATTAAAAATAGAAAAATATCTGCCATTCTTGGGCAGTAACATTATGTAAAATTATGTAGAATGTAAAGCATATGAACAAGTCATTTAGTTGAACTGGTCCATGCTCCATAATTAGTCCACCTCTCTTCACCTCATCAAATTAGCATAGTGTTTCATCCTTTCCCCATCCTCTGCTTGTTGAGGTTCCACTACAAATGCATCAATACCATTCACATCAGTACTTCCCGGGGCAGCAAAAGGCCCCATTCTAACCATTGTCTGGGTTAAGCACTCCAGGTCCTGAATCATTATTAGATTTATTGGTGAAGACATAACGTACTGGAGAGCCAGGAAAATATAATATTTCTCAGCAGAAAACTCAACAGGGGTGTTGAAGTAATATTATTCTTTTGTAGTCTTGATGAAGATTAAAAAAAAATCATGCAACAACCTTGAGGTCTTTTTATTTAAAAAGAGCTAGTGCTTTTTTTTATTAGATTGTGATTGTGAGACTAAAGGACATGAACTCTAAATCGTCAAGCATGAAGCATGATAAGAGATTCACAGCACCTTTTTTTCCCCAGCAGACTAGAAGATGTGTGAAATAGATTTCTATCAAATGCAGTTAATGATGATTGTAGTAGTTCTATCTCTGTTGGGACTATTGGAATGCCATCTGTGGAGTACAGCTGGTCAGGGTTGAATAATTCAGCCTGATTATTTTTCGAACCTGGGGATGAAATTTCAGAGAGTTGTCAGCTTTCGAAAGTTTTATCTGTAGTGCGATAAAACTTCTCTCCCATGGGAGACTGAATGAGATGAGATAGCCCATGAAAGCAAGAATAGCAAGTAATCTTTTTTTTAGCAAAGAGCATTCAGTGCTGAAAAGCTGCACATTCTAATATTTTCACTGAAGAATGCTTCTGTTGCTTCTTCAATGAAGAGAATGGAGGATGCACGTTGAACTGAGTCCAAATTTAGATTTTGATAACTAGCACTGAACCAAAATTATCAAATATGAATCATTTCGGATAAAAATATTGAATTGCAGATGCTGGAGATCTGAAAGAAAAACAGAAACTGCTGGAGAAATGCTGTATGTCTGACAAGGTCTGTGGAGAGAATCAGTTCTAAAGAAGAATCACATCAGACTTTAAACAGTGTTTTTTTTCTCCACAGATGCTCTGTATGTCTACTGCTCTTGTCTATCTAAATGAAACGGGTCTTGAGTTTGGATGGTGCTGTCAAAGCAGTCTTAATGAGTTACTGCAGTGCATTTTGCTGATGGTGTGCACACTCCCAGTATATATTAGTTGAGGATGGAATGAATGCTGAAGGTGGTGGATGGAGAGCTGATCAAGTTAGTTGTTATCACCTTGTTGGTGTACAGCTTCCTGAGTGTTCATCAAACCCACAACTCCTGAAGGCAATTTTGCCTCACTCTCCTGACTTAGGTTCATAGAGATGTACAGCACGGAAACAGACCCTTTGGTCCAACCTGTCTATGCTGAACAGATATTCAAACCTAATCTAGTCCCATTTGCCAGCACCTGGACCATATCCCTCCAAACTCTTCCCATTCAGATGCCTTTTAAATGTTGCAATTGTACCAGCCTCCACCACTTCCTCTGGCAGCTCATTCCATACATGCATCACTCTCTGCGTGAAAAAGTTGCCCCTGAGGTCTCTTTTATATTTTGCCCCTCTCAACCTAAGCCTATGCCCTCTAGTTATGGATTCCCCTACCCCAGGGGGAAAAAAACCTATGTCCATTTATCCTATGCATGCCCCTCATGATTTTATAAACCTCTATAAGGTCACCCCTCAGCCTCTGACACTCCAGGGAAAACAGGCCCAGCCTATTCAGACTCTCCCTATAGCTCAAATCTTCCAAACCTGGCAACATCCTCATAAATCTTTTCTGAACCCTTGCAAAGAAACCAGAATTGCAACACAATATTCCAAAAGTTGCTGAACTTACATCCTGTACAGCCACACCACGATTTCCCAACTCCTATTCGTAATACTCTGACCAATAAAGGAAAGCATACCAAACACCTTCTTCACTATCCAATCTATCTGTGACTCCACTTTCATGATTTGTGCTGTATTTGTGTTGGATAGGTTTTCTGGAATCAGGAGGTGTACTACTGATCTCAGAATTCTCAGTCTTTGACCTGCTGTTGTTATCTCTGTACTTAGATGGCTAGTTCAGTTCCGTATCTGGTCAGTAGTAACTCCCAGGATGTTGACAGTGGGGAATTCAATGATGGTAGTGTAATTGAATATGAAGGGAAGAGATGGTTAGATTCTCATTTGTCGTAGATGGTCATTGCCTGAGACCTGTGAGGCACAAATATTACTTGCCATTTTGCTCAAGCCTAGTGATGCCCAGATCATGCTACATATCAGCACAGAGCGTTTCAGTATTTAATAGGATGTAAAAAACTGAACCGTTGCATAATTGTTCACAAACATCCCTATGTCTAATGTATTGTGAAATCATGACTTTTATTCTTGATGCTCATTGATTTAAACTTTGCCAGGACTCTTTGATGCCACACATAATCAAAATCTACCTTGATATCAATAGTATTCGCATTTGTCCCTCCCTCTTGAGTAGCGGGCATGGACTGATTAGTTGGAAATGGCACAGAACAATGTGCAATGATGAACAAACAGCCCCACTCTGACCTTAAGATGTAGGGAAGGGCATTGATGAAGCAACTGAAAATGCTCTGGCCATAGATACTACTCTGAAGGATTTCTACATAAATGTCCTGGGGAGAAGATGATTGACCTTCAAGAAATGCCATTAATCTCCTTAGAGTTGAAAGTGATTTGGACCACTGGGAAGTTTTCTCCAGATTACTATTGACTTCAGTACTTTTTCATGGCATATTTTCAAGAATGCAAGTCCTCAATAAGAAAAATGAAATAATATAAAAAATAAACAAAGGGAGCTGAAGCAACAGTGAGAAACAAATTCTGTGAGAGCAAGAAAAGATTAGCAACTGGCAGATGGACATGGATTTTAAACATCCCCTAAGAGCATCAGAACATACAAAGCAGGAGCGGAAAGTAGCCATTTGACCCCTGGAGTTAGATCCAGTATTCTCAGTGACTTGAACACCACAATTCCATGCTATCCGCACATCCTTTGATCTTATCAGTACCTAGAGATCTAACCATCTCTGCCTTGTTTCATAGGCTGAGCTTCTAGAAGCCCTCTGAGAATTTTAAATACTCATTGTCCTCTGAGTGAAGACATTCCTCCACATCTCCATTCTAAATTGCTTGCTCCTTATTCTGAGATTGTGTACCCTGGCTCTAGATTCCATTTGGGAAGGGGAAACATCCTTGCTGCAGGTATTGTGTTGAGCCTTTTAAGAATGAGATCTCATTCAAAGGCCCTGTGCCGTCAGTTGTCTTCAAAGGACAATCCCAATATTCCTGCAACTTAATTTTCTTGCACTATCCCAATACTCCATTATTCTCTGAGTACTCAAAGATGTACCAGCTTCTGCCTTAAATGTACTCAATGACTGAACATCCACAACTCTTTGGAATAGAGAATTTGAAAGCTTCATAACCATGTCTCCTCAATGTTTCAGTCCAAAATGGTTGCTCACTAATTCTGAGACCGTCACCGCTGGCTCTGAAGTCAGAGGAAATATCTTCCCAGACAAATCTGTCAAATCCCTTCAGAATTGATTCAATAAGAACACCTCTCTCTCCCAAATTTTACCAAATATAAGCTGAGTCCATGCAATATTTCAGTATAGGACAATTCTCTCCTCCCAGGAATCAGTCTGGTGAACCTTCCTGACTGCACAGTTCTCCAGGAGAGGTTGCCATGAACGCGCAAAAAAGTTGTATGTTCATTCACTCCTAGTTCACAATTTGAAGCTTTTCAACTTCTAAAGAGGAATCATTTTGACCAGTAGACCTGTGTTAGACAGAAACAGCCTTAAACCAATCTCTTATCTTGAGTGCTACTCTTTGTAAGTTTTGGCCCTGAATGTTTAGGATACATTTAATTGCAGATTTGATGTGAGGCGAAATCATGTTATGTCAACATTAGAGTCACAATCTTAATGCACACTGAGTAAGTGCTGAGGGTGCTCAGATAGAAATGTCAGGAATACAAATGATGATCAAAATTAGACTAATATATTAGGGAATGAGTGAAAGCAAGACAGACCATGATGACTTAAATAAAAAAAGAAAGGGAACAACTTACAGTTTATTGAAGAGAATACAGAGAAAGAATTATAGAGCTGGAAGAGCTGATAACTGCAGAACATGTATGAAAATCAGATTAATTTTCATGTCAATGTATTTAAATGATTTAAATATTAAGCAGTTAATTTAGATGTAAAGGTATGGCTTAAGACTCTAATTGCTTTCTAAATTGTACGGTTTTCATTTAATAAGAAATATTAACAGTGAAAATTGAGATTAATTTTTAATCCTAATGAATTCCATTTAATAGAAACTTATCAGATAATTGATGTCTAGTTTCTTTTACAATTCAGAGGCGTGCAGCAATTATAGTCACCTTTTTTATACTCTTCACCTTCATAATTGATAATGGACATGTTTGGCAAACTGTAAAGGGACAAATGATGACAAAAGAAATGAATTATGAGAAACTCAAGTTATTGGATACTGGAAGGCAGAATTGATATCACTATGAATTCTGTAGAATCTACAGGAGGACCACTGGGAATGAACTTTAATTTGAAATTTTGCATCATGGACCAGAACAATATATAGCACTTCACTGGAATCTTCCGACAAAACAATCTTTTAGGGTGGACTCAGGCTCCCTTTTTCTTTGACAAATGTCAATAGGGCCATCTCCCAAGCATTCCCAAGCTGTCAGCACTCCCATAGAAATTTCATCCTGATGAGACGTAGTTAAGTAAATTTTGGCTCGGCAGCTACCTCCTTAGACAGGCCCAAGGCACAGGAGAGGCAGGCAGGTGCTGAGGTGGCTTGGTTTGAATGTCTACCTTGGCTCTTTGAGACCTCAGTCCTGTCCTCTGCATGGGTGTTAGAATCCGTTCACTCATCACATTCACTCCATTGTCACTCCATGATCCTCATATCACCTCATGCCCACTCCATGCAATCTCAGAAGCAGTTAGAACAGATCACCAGATTATTAGCTTTTCCATTTTCCATACATTGGCCGAGCTCTGAGAATGGCTGATATATATCACTCAGCATAGATTTGTTGATACACCTTGTGAGGAAATGCAAGCTTTGACTGAAGCATTTATTATGTTGCAGTAAATTATTCTTCAGTTGAGATTTTTAAAATATCTGCACGTTGTTTCTTTGATTAAGAGGTGTTAGGCAAGTGAAAGCTTTGAAATTGACACCAAAAGTAGCATTAATTAATTGATTTTTTTTGTATGAACTGTTTTAAAAAATTGCTTAGTTTACCAAGAAGATTTTCAAGCCTCTGCTTATATTTTAAGTTCCATTCAAAAAAACTGTCAGACTTGACAATAACTCATTGGTTTTGCACAAAGTGGATATTGGAAGAGTGGGTACAGAAGGTGCATAGAGGATTGGAAAGTTCTTGGGGATATTTGAAAAGTATGGGAAGGACATGAGAGATATGAAGGCATATTGGTTGATGTCCAAAAATTTCCAGCTTCTCAACATTCTTTCTTCAAAATGGGGTTAGTATGGGACGTCAACAACCCACCAGCATTCATGGAATACTGAGAGCAGGGAAATTTGAATTTTCAAGTCGCCATTACTTTAAGTGAGCATCTGATTTGGACCTGCCATGTTTTCTGAACCAATGAAAATGGTAGGTAATGTTAATCATTAGGGAACTTCAAATTTGCAGTTCATAACACCTCAACCTTAGCTCTCGTGATTCTGTTGTTTCCGGTTTTGAAACAAAATTTCACTGTGGAGTTCTAAGCTAACACCATACACCAAATGCGATCTCATCAATCTCAGATGGCAATGTCCTGTCCTTAGATATTTAACTCATGGACTGAGGTTCTGCTTGATTGTGGTGTTTTTGCTTTGTCAATGCAGTTCATGTGAATTTGATTTAAACCACTGAGAAAGATCAAATAATTTCATGCACAAATTATGTGCAGAGCAAATCAAGTTTCTGTAATCTTTAGAACTGGTTTAAGAAGCATTCCCCTACCCACAGAACTGTGTATTTCCCAGGTTACATTAATCGCTATCCCAAGTTTCCCAAGTTTCTGCCAATTGCACCTGTTTGAGTCTTCAAGCTCACTGTCAAGCCAAACACCTTTCAAATCCACAG